>NC_135840.1:1590000-1785000 GCF_029677425.1 Wolffia australiana
TTTGACTTTTTTCCCCAAATTCAAGTTTAAACTTTTGGGAAAACTTTAATACCAATGATGAATCATTTTGACCCATCTTTGCTGCTTGTTGACCAGAAAGAGTGAAAGATTATAAAAAATAAGTGAGCAAGAAGGGATGTTTGGGGATAAATGTGCTATGTAACTTCAAAAGATGAAATGAGAGTGAATAAAAAATGGATCAATATTGGAGCCTAATCCCTTTCATTTGACAACCAGGAATTGAGTGTGGGGATTGGGTCGGAGGGGTTGCTTATTAATTTTTCATTAACTTTGTACAATAAATGAAAAATTACATGTCATCATTAATCCACTAGTAACTAAAATATAGTTATTTTACAAATTGTAGACATCTTGGTAGTAGATGCTATCTTTAAATAATTATGATTTTTTATGTAAAAAAATGCACACCTAAATCCAAAGTGGGGAGCTTTGATCAGTTGAGTGACTTTCATTTAAACATTTACCTATTCAAGCTGTAGAGCTGAAATGTGAGACTTCCCTTTTTATTTCTGATATTAAAATAAAAATTTGAATGAAAATAAGTTGATAAATATAAGTGGCTATATATTTGTACAAAAAATATAAACTCATTGGCATACTGATTGACGTTGACTCAACCCACCACATGTCATAAAGAATACAAGAGGTACATATTATACTCCTTAACTTTCATAAAAGTATGCAAGTATCATTGGTAATTTTGAAACCAAATAATTTCAATGAAGTGACTGAAATGTAACATAAATTATGTAAAATCAAAAAAGTTAAATAGTTAATATTATTATAAACTTATGAAGGAGATAATATGGATACTAAGGCTCTAGATCTCTAGTCTTTGGTTTACCATAGTTAATAAATATATCCTGATATTGTATTCATTTCTAATCCATCCAAGTAAATTTAAAACAAAATTTCAGTAACTCGTAATATTTTAATTATTCAATTTATAATTTCTTTGTTTTATCAATCATTAAACTTTTGATTAAAGTTGATAACAATTAAACATGGTGCAAAATATTTTTGATAAAAACACAATAAATGGTTTTGAGGGATTCAGTTAATATATTAATTCATGGTAGTACATAGCATTTAAGTAAATATAAATAAATTTTTTATTAATGAGCCCATTCTACTAAAGCAAAAATCAATTCACGGCGAAAGGTTAAAAGATATTGTAAATCAAATGTACAATGAGAATACAAAATCAGAATACAAGATTAGTAAAATAATCCTATTTAATAAAGACTACTTAACATCTTAATATGGTTATTGAGTATACCTGAGTATAAACCAAAATGATCGTCATTGTTTTCAATCTTTCATGTTTTATCTCAAGAATCACCATGAAAAAATTAGGTTTTGTTTTCATACATGAGAATGATTTTTTATAATAAATATTCATATAAAGTATATGATTTTTAACTCTTTTGTGAAAACTAATGCATGTAAAGAGATACTATTCCTCTCTGTAACGGTAATAACTTATAATTAACTGAGGTTTGGGAAGAAATAAAACAATTATCTACAAAATTATCACTATGATGGTTTAAAAACTCAGTACATGTGTATATTATAAGTAAGTAATTGGGATATCAGGATATAAATATGGTATATTGTGTGTGTGGAGTAACCACTTGCATCAATTTGAAGATTAATATCCTTTATTCTTGTTTCATAAATTGATCATTATTTCCAAGATAATGAAACGGTTGAAAATATAGGTCAGTTAAACATTTCCAAGATAATGCTTCTTATATTATTTTCCCTAGCGCCGCTGGGCCATCCTGGATTTGAACCAGAGACCTCGCCCTTGAAGTAAATCATTGTACCTACGATCCAAACAATTGGGGGAGATTCAATACATTCAATTTCAGGGGCGATCCATCCCTCCCTAACGCAGCATACAGCTCTCCACTGTACTGCGCTCTACAAGTGTGTTTACTTTTTCCACCCTATGATGTTAAAAATATTTTAAAAATCAATAAATTATTTCTGAATGGATTGCATCTATAAATTCTCACTTCTCATTTGTATTTCATCAAATACTATCGAATATTTGATTCAATTTTATGCCATCATTTCTTTATCCCAGGTCATGTCAAAATATATTTTCCATTATAGGAACTGGTAATTGCTATGGATAGGTCAAATATTCCTGTAGGTCAAAGATGTTTTGAATTGAAGAGATAATTTTTTTTCTAAATTTTAATATAAAATGAAAATGGCTCTTCAAATTTATGGTCATAATAATTCAGCATATTATTTTCCTTAGGACTGTTATAAGTTTCCCTTGGGACCTAAGGATGGATCCTTTTATTTTTAGTCTTAAAATATTATACAAAAAATATAAAAATGATATGGAAAAATAATGTGACAAACGGTAGGCACATGAAAAAGAGAAATTAGTTTGATTAATATCAATAGCCTTGTCATTTAACTCAATTTGGACAAAACGTTATAATTTTTTTAAATCCTACAATTGTATAGCAAGATTTTCCACAAGAATGGGGACTTAGAAACATTAAGAGTTAGAATTTAAATCATTAATAACATACATTCATACCATTTCCACATCATTATCATGATTTTGTGGATGTGAGATAATGAAATATTACATGTTATTATTCATTTCATACATATTTATATTTGTTATTAAAAATTCTTCCATAATTTATATTTAATTTGATATTCAAATAGAAAATACTATGCATAAAAATTAAGATAAAATTTATTGTAAAAATTCCCTTAGGTTAATATAATTTTTTTTGTTATCTTATGATATTTTCCAGTTTTTCAAGATTTAATTTATATTTCACAGTTAGTTAATTTATTTAATTTTGAATATTTGATTTAAGGATTTTTTAATATTTATTTGAGTATTAGGGCCCTAATAATCATAACATCAGAATCTCAAAGCAGATTTGCAAGTTTCCCAGAGGTTCAGCAAGAGCATATTTATGCTTAGTGGGTCGCAGAGAAGAACTGGTGGGATAATTATATCAAGAAGTTTGAGTGAGGACGTATAAGTTGAGAATATCAGTGTTATGGAAGAAATGAATGGATCAAATGGGTTGTGGAGCAGGTTGTAGAGTGGGTCAGGACTATAGGTCGCAGAAGCATTCCAACAAGGAGGGGAAAATGGCATGAAATAATGTAGCTCTTGGATGCATCTGATCCTGATATATGGGCTGTCCAACATACTATCTGGGCTCTCCAATACTGATGGGACAGACAAATTATATAACAACCCCTTTTCTTCACTACATGGTGCTAAAATCTGGGTCTTCAAACCCTATGAAATATCAACACTAAGTCCTAGTGTGTTCCTGTAATCGTTGAAAAGCGTAGATCTGGATCATTTCACATGAAATGCTTTTCCGCGGAGAAAAAAATAAGTTTGAATCAAGGGCTTAGTTGCACAGATGATTTCTCTCCCCCCTTCTTTATTTCACATCCTTGAATTTAGTCCCAGTTCAATATCAGAGGCCATACTTCATCAGATTTCTTGGTTTCTCTTTTTCTTAAGGGTGTCAGACAGAGAGAGCAGTGATCTAAAATGTTGATTTGGAGAAGAAGAAGAAGAATAAAGAAAAATAATATCTTGGGTAATAACTAGTGTGAAAAAAAAGGTTTGTGTTCTTTTTACTTCATTCACCTGTTTCTCTCATCTTGTTGATAGGTTCATCCAAGAAGATAGTGTATATAAAAATAGCTTTCCAATTCTCAGAACACACTAAAACATTTTTTCTTTAGCAAATTCTTCATCCCTATCTGAGCCCAATTCTTCTGCTTGCATCACCGCACCCACGATCGTCACCTTCAACTTATAGGTTAAGGTAAAATTATGTTTTCCAATTTTTTTTTTCCCCTGTAAATCCCTAGATATCTGATAAATCTTGTTGAAATTATTAAAACTAAAATGGGTATTGATCTTATATTTGAAACTTATTTTAATGGGTTTTGGTTTTTTTTGATAGAAAGTGTTTTTACATAATATCATAAATAGTAAAGCACTTGTAAAAATTATAGACATATTTGTTAACTGAAAATTCATTTCTTTAATACCTGCTCTCAATGGACACGACCTTTATGATGTGCTTAGCATAAATTATTATTAAATTTGTTGCATTTTCAGAACGTTAAAATCATATTTTAACCTTAATTTATGGTTTATCAACTGGGACCATTGATGGGGACTTAAATAGGTCTATATAGAGTCATCCTTTCATGCATCTCAACACACCAAAATATTTGAGAACATGTTATGATAATAAAAACAAGTATTCACTAACTCAATGACACCTGCTCCATATGAATCAACCTATTTAAGTATCATTGAGTTAGTAAATATTTTATTATTTGTATTTTTATTATTATTATAGGAAAGCAGATTTTAAATTTTAAATTTAGTTAGTTCAACAGATTATGCCTCCTTTTGACATGGTCCCTAAAGAGAGTTAAGTCGGATATTTTCTCCTCCTTGAATATCCAACCTCATATTCTGATCCAGGTTATGTCTTAGGCTTCTCATTATCTCCCATTTTCATCCAGAAATTAATATTTTAATTACATAAATCCTAGAATTTAAAAACCCCCAAGAAAATAGTATGAATGATCTACTTGATTTAAGAGAATGAAGTGTAATGGTCTCAAAACCCAATGAATTCAATAAAAGACTGAATATTAATTTTATATTATCTATTTTTAATGATAAATAATGTATAAATTAAAAATATTTTTATTTAGATAAGGCATAATCATGCATATATATAAGTATCTATTTGATGTTATCAATAGGAATGTATAGAACAAAATTTTAAAGACTATTTGTTCTCTTATAACAATCTCATCATAATTCCCTTAGTCATTATATGCATTCATGGAATTCAATAATATGCATCATATGTGCATTATAATGGATATATTCTATTAATAAATATTGAACAATATGTGTAATGTGCAAGTAGCTCCTAGGGCACACACATCTCCAACTATAATTTTTTTAAGAACGCATTAAGTATCATTTAAATATTTCATGAATAATATCCTTAATTATATATCAAGTCTATAGTTTTTATTATCAATTCATGTGTATTCAAGTTTTTTGTCTCCATAATATGCTTTAAGTTTAATTGAATGGTATTGAGATATAGCATTAGAGATGTTTCGATAAATATATTCTTCAATGGAGTTTAGGATACACTTAACTGACTTCCTTGCCAATGATTCCATATATTAGTGGTTAATTATATCTATTTTTTAAGTGTAACATAAAAGATAAATACATACTACATGTCATGAATATACTCATTTTTTGGTTTTATTATCTTCCAATTTCCTCTATTTAAACAAACCATAAATAAGTATCTCTCATGCTTAAGTATGGATTCAAATTCAAGGTAACATCTTTAATACTAGTTGGTTGGAACATAAAATAATTGAAACGATTAATTAATTTAAACTGCTATTTTTAAACCATTTAAATATACTCAAATTTTAGTTCAAAAGTGTAATTTGATGTAATTAATGTAAAAGTTCAATATAAAAAACTGGATGAACCTCCCCTTCAAATGAAAGATAGCAATACTAATAATCCTATTGGGTCAAAGACCTGAAAGATAAAAATGGATCCTTTATGTTTTATATAATGGTATATTATTATACCAAATATTAGAGTATAAAAGCCATATAGTTCTTATTTCCTAACTCTTATGTTTCTTTCTTTTAGAGACCTACCATATATCACTTTCTTTTCTTTATCAAATCACATCTTTTTTATTTCATGGAAAGAAATAATATATATATATAATCTTATTAAAATTTATCAACTCCATGTTCTTATAGAGATAAAGATGACAGAGATTATAAAAAGGAAATTATGAATTATATATCCCTGTGTCTCTTATTATTCTTGGTGTAACATTGGATTATGAGATATGATGATGTTTATGTTCCAAAAAAAATATATCAACGGATTTTATTATGAATAAATATAATATCATTTAGTTCATGTGAATGGCACACACCAGAAGATATAGTTACTTAAATTTTGAATTTTCTTATGATCATTGTCTAGTATGCATAAATAGTTGGCTAATAGAGTGGAATTTCAATTAAGTGCCGTAGTGACACAAAAGTATATTGCATTATCTCTCTTAAATAAGTGTAAGTATGTAAACTCACTCAAATATATGTATAGTGGAAGTGAGGTCGTCTCCACAGGGACTGGCCTTTAGAGGTGAATTTAATGGTTGAGTTATAATTAAGGAGAATTAGGATTATATGTAATAATAACTGCTAATAAGTAGTGATATAGAGAGAAGTGATGAAAGGGAGAGTTGAGATAGCGATAAAATAAGATCGCTATATCATCTCATATGATTAATATTTTTTATTGATATTAAAAATAATAAGCAAGTAAGATTATAAAATAGATTTATAGTTTTAGAATAAAGGATGATACTAAGATAAGTAGTGGAAATAAGCTAGAGGGAATAATAATATACTATTCTTAGTAGAAGATAGGTAGGTTATTTATTTAATTAATAGCAGGTTAAGTATAAGATAGGAGATACATATAATAGTGATGGATGTTAAGATTTAGCTAGATAGTGAATAATATTATTCTATTTTAATAAGATGTAAGGAGAAGAAGAAAATGAAGAAGAAAGGGACAACACTTATGAAGATAGGGAGAGGAAAGGGTTATTAATTAAGATATAAATCAATGGAAGAGTATATATATATATATATATATATATATATATATATATATATATATATATATATATATATATATATATATATATATATATGCTTACAATTTTAAGAGTAAGATAGATATGTAGGAGAATATGGATTATCTTATTTATAAGAAAATTGAGTAGTTAGATAGTTAGGTTGATAAAACTAATTAAGAGTGAATATTTATAATAATAATGATTTTTAGGCAGATTATAATAATAGAGTGTGGGCTCTATATGTGTAATATTTAATATATATATATATATTATATTTTATAAGGTAAACTTTGGAATAAAAATAGTGAAAATCGTGTAAAATGCTCAGTGCATATAACGTGTTCAATAGAATGCCTCAAAGAGGCCGCACCATGTAGTCACAATGAGAATAATTTAAACAGAAAAATTTAACCAATTGTATGAAATTTATCATGAATATGAACTAGATATCTGCTGAACTTGCCTCAAAAATCAACTCGGATTGCACTGATTTAGACGAGCAGGGGTAGGAGTGCTAATCACTGCCCCTAAACCATGATATGCATCCATGCTTGTCTTCCTCCATGCTAGTGTAGATCCTGGTTGTTCTAGACCTCCTTCGGCACCTTCTTGAGCCAGCCAAACCTCCCTAGAGCCATCACCCTCTCCAATTCAGTTGGATGTGCCTACGATGGCTCTCTCCCGTTGTAGAGTGTTCTGGTCAGAAGATGATGAAATTAGGGGATCACCAGCCCCTTTTAAGGCATAGTAAGTACTCCCTTGGCCGTCGAACTGATGGTTCGGCCTTAGGGGTCCTTCGAGGGCCACTAGATGGCCTGTGGTCCATCCTCGTCACTGGAATATGCTGCTCGCTCGACGGAGTCAATGGCCAAGGATGGAGATGGATGGATCTGGCCCTAGCTGTCCAATCTCCTTAATAGTTGGACCAACAATTGTGATTAAATCACAGCCATGGTCCACTCTTAAGTCGTGCACCCACCATGCCACATCAATCCTATTCGCCAGTAAGCCACATCAACTGCCTTCTTCCTGATTTGCCAACTTGTGTGGCCCAGCCGTCCACGTCTACGGCTGAAGCCAGTCATAACTCTGCAAAAGAGAGAAAGAATATTAAAATCATGTGTTTTAAATCTCACTGTCTGATCTTCTCTAAGAAGATTAAATGGTTGAAATTATATCTCCACACTTAAATCAGCCCATTATGACACGGGCTTTGGGCCTGGTCTGCTCGAAGCCTGGTCATGATTTCTCTGGAAGCCCGGTCATGATTTCCTTAAGTTTGCGGCCCGTTGGGCTGGGATCCATCTTGTCGCTTGTCAACCCGGCCCGGCGCGCAAATGAAAAGAACTGGTTAGAAATTATCCCATATCAGAAACTTTAGTAAATAGTGCTGCTATATAAATATTGAGTGGGCATCAATATTGAATAAATAACAACTTCCCTTTTCGTGTGCATGTGCGGGAAATAAATCTTGCAACTTGGGCCTATTTGTGGGCCTTATGTGGGCCATGCTAAGGGTTGTCCTTGTGTTGGTTTGCTTTCCTGCCAGCACTTGCTAGTGCTTACGAGCTGTAGGCGAGCCTGAGCACTCTACGCTTGCATGCATGTGGCTGGCTTGTGCTCTTCTCCACCAAGATAGCTGCCTTGGCTGCTATCAATATTTTTTCCTCTTCATATATATATATATGCCATGGAAAATGTAGAATAAACACTAGAGAGAATTTCTCCCAATAAAATTCATAATTTTAAAAATCATTTTGCACGAAAATATTTGTGCTTATGAATTATAAAAAAATTAAATTAAAATTTGTTGTTTTAACCAAATGCTACATTTAATGCATGAGATGAAAACTCATATAAAGATGAAGGTAAGATCAATAAAATGAAAGTTATTTAAATGAACCTTAGGTTTTAAAATTGTGTTTGTTTGTCATATTTTCACTTCATCAGCATTAACAAGTGCAGTTGGCAACTAGATCAAGTTTTTTGACTTGTTGAATAATCTAGGAGTAGTCCAACTTTTGTTGAATTAACTTGGTCCTTGATTTTGTTTTAGCTCATTGGAGACTCTTCTGAGATAAAATATAGTTATTCTGGAGATACTTCAGGCATCATATTAGGACAAAGTTGAAGCTCTCGATGATGATTATAGGTTGAGTAAATTTTACACACCTCCATGCGGAAAGGAGAAAACGGATCAAGAGAAGAAATCTACCTAAAATAAGTAACATATATATGTACCTCTAACCATATAAATAGCATTTATATGTACCTTTTAAAGTTACTAGTTTTTTTGCTATTGTTTTACATATAGAAACAATGTAGTCAATATAACAGTTTGGAAGGCATTTCTAAAATATGAGCCATATCTATTTTGCTATTTTATTGAATGTGTTGGTAAAATAGTTTGTAGTTATAAATAACCACACGTGAAATTAATCATCCAAAGTTTGAAGAAATATTGTCATCATATGTTTTAGAATCATACATAATTAATGTTGGTATTTACATGTATTGAGTTTAGGGCTACAAATCTATTTTCAGATTATTTTTTATTTTACATTCATTTAGCTCTTTATAAAGGGTTGATTAGTTTGTCATAAGGTTAATTTACACATGTATTAACTTAGAGGATATTGGCCTGTGAAGCAACCGTGGACCAGAAAGTAGAGTATTCTATGTTCATGTGGTTGTTAGTGTGTGATACTGGCATCTAGAGTTAGCAAAAAATAAGTAGCTTTGACCATTAAATAATCAAGTACAAGCCTTTGATCCTTTACTTCTTTATAGTTAGTTTTTTTTAAATGGTCTAGTAATACATAATTCAGGTTGATAAAACGTGATTGATAACCTTTAAACTACTAGTGGATATAATCAAGAAATGTCAGACTTATACATTTAAGCTAATGATGTATATGTTTCTCAAACTTGAAAGATTTTGAGGTTATTGAAAGTTATTTTCATTTCACCCTCCACTTAATGGAATGGGTCACCCATTCCATCTCTATCGGTCTTCATATGTGATTCAGACCAACCGCTTGTTATCAGTATTGAAATATGGAGTAGATTTCAAGGTATACTAATATGATTTTTCATTCAACTGAACCCTAAATTTTCAAATGGTAGATAGAGAAGGGAACATGGCTTAGCAGTTAGTACAGTAATAAATTAGTATTAGAAAGTTGCTTTGGTCATATACCTCGAAAACCTACCAAGAATCAATTAGCCCATGACAAGGAACTGAATGAGAAAAAGAAGATATTCAGACAGATGGGAACAATCTAATGATTTCATTACAAACAACAAACTATCTGGATATACAACTGTAGGTACAACCCTACTTACATGTCTCATGAAGAAATCCCTCTATGTCTCCAAGTAAAAGCCTACCTCAGACTCACCTACATCTACATTGAAGAAGAAGAAAAGAAGAGCTACCAGATTAAATCATCGCCCGGAAAAGCCTTCCAATCTTATTGATTGTTGCGCATCACTCCACCACGCTGAATTGTCCTGGGAATAATATTGTATATAAGGATATATAAATTAGGTGACATGGGCGAAAGAGTAAGAAAAGCTTTGAAATCAATAAGAAAATGTAACACGAGTTAAGGACAGTCCTTTAATCTAAAACAGCAGAGTTGCTTCAAGTTTGAACCCGTTAAAGACACCAATTGTTGATTTTAGACGAGTATGAACAGAATATTCAATCCCCATGTAAGTGTAAAGAAAGATAAAATAAAGGATCATAGTAAATTAGACAAGGGTTTGGCGTCAGCAATGACGATGAGGAATCATCATCCACCAGTTGATGAAAATCAGTATCAACTGCAATTCATTGATGCCTAGACATCAATGATGATGATGACAACGAGACTCGGTGATCAATGCACCTAAAGTAAATGTATTTCTAAGCTTTAGTGCACAAAAAAACTGAAGGCTTGGCTGGAGGAGAATTAAAAAGTCAAAGATGTAAGTTCAATAGAGATGAAGCCCCCCCCCAGAGGATAAACAAAGTCAAAACAATGATGAATGATTTATAAGGAGCAGAAGTTATGATAAAGAATATCATAATGTAAGGTTCCTCATCTTCATTGCTCCTGAAGTCACACCTTCGGTATTTGTCTCTATCTTGCTTTCCAAACTCATACTTGGGATAGGTGGCACGAGTGTACGAGCAGGATAGAAGGAAGAAATCCATAATCAACTCATACTTGTAGGATTCAAGCTCTTATCAACTGTGCAAAAAGCTATAGCTGATAGCAAGGGTGCTACTTTTTATCTTTAAGCAGGATGTTAAGAGCATTTCTGCACGAGAATAGTTTATGAGGTCATTATCTACAATAATGATGATGAATTCATTATCATCATCCTCATCTACCTACTGTCAATGAAAATTGCTTCATTGTCTTCGAAAGTAAGGGATGATGGGGTTGAATTCATCATCATTCACCAACTCTAAAATAGACACAAAGCATTGTATTCTAAAAGCATATTACTTGGGATGAAATTTACCCTCAGAAACTGGGAAAAGAACTAATGGGTTCAGTGGAGCCTACCTCCCATGAAGTGACTGAGAAGAGTTTACAGGCAACTTGGAAGTCCCCATCTTGATTGCTGCCACCTCCTTCTCCATGGCGGCAACCTCCCTTCTCATCTTCTTCGCCTCCACTTCCATTGCCTTGGTCAACGTATCCACTTTCTTTGCCAACATCTGCGCCTCACTCAGAAGCCAATCAAAGAATAATGAGAATACTTATTTAACAAGCACTAACATAGTAAGCTCGATAGTTTTTGTTTTTAACCTCAATAGCATCGTCTTTATCCTTCAAGCTCTGATCTTTCTCATGGCACGCCTTTCTCAGTGTTATCACCTCCTTTTGAAGCATGTCGTAGAAGACACCGGAGACCGTGTCCTCAGTTTCTCCGGAAGGAACTACGGCCACCTTCTCATCGGCACTGTTCTTCCAACTAACATTACTCTCTACCGTGGGCTTCTCTACGCAGACATCAACAGACTTGTTCATGGAAAAGCTTGGGCTTATCCCGTTTGGAAGGATCCGAGCCCGGTCCACTAATCTGCTGCCACCATCAAATGACTTTGATGCCCCCTTTGCGTGCTTCAGAACAGTGAGAGTGCTTGCTGACAGAGAGGATCTAGATAAAGAGGGTGCCCTCTTTGATAGAGACCCATTTGATAAAAGCTTGGGCGCATTATCACCCCCACCAAGAGACTGGCGGCGGGTTGAGCCATTGCTCGGGCTTCTCGCCTCTGATGGGGAACGGAGATTACCGCCGGAAGACATCCTTAATCCCTCTTCTAACACTTTCAGCCGCAGTTGAAATTTTTCCTGAGGTAGCATAATTTGTTAAGAAACAAGGAAGATCATATAAACAATGGGGATCATTGACATAGTTGCATACTTTAAGTTGAGCCTCAGATCTACCGGTTCGCTCGGCAACTGTCAGCTTCTCGCGAAGTTGCTGCATCTCTCCCTGTCGCCAGACGAAAACTATTTATCTTCGTTGAACATTTTCAGAATAGTAAAAGAAATAGAACTAAAGCTGATTTAAATAAAACAATGAAAAATTAGCAGAAACAGAGATCTGAAAAAGAGAGTTAAGGGAGTCTACCTGTAAGAATCTTCTCTCTTCAAGCCATTGCTTAACGGGCATCACCTTATCATTAGCATCCTTCCATTCGTTGGCCACAACAACTGCGACCCGGTTTGCAGTGACCTTCGCACGGGCCAACTCACGGTCCAGGATTTTTTTCTCTTCCTAGAAGAAGGGTAATTGTAAAAACAAGTTTATAAAAGGAAAATAAATGTATCCACTTTAACTGATAATAATAAAAAATGATGAGTACGTTCATCTCCTGGATTTTGCGCTGGTAATCCCTAACAACATTTGCAGTGGCACCACCGGCAAGAACAGCCTCTTCCAATTCCCGCACGGTCTGACTAAGTTTTTCAACTTCAGCGACCTTCTGACGGTGCAACCTATCCAGGACTTTGTTTTCCTCCTGCGATTTTTTCGTTAAAAGTGCAAGATAAAATATCCCACGTGGAAAAACTAGTAGTGTATTCTACAGTCTATTTAAAAATACCAGGCCAATTTCAAAAAGAGAAAAAATACCTGGCCAATTTCAATCTGTTTCACTAATTCTTGGTTCCTGTTTTGAAGATCATCCACCATGGACGCTTTGACTAAGGCAATCTCCACAGTTCTTTCAGCTTCGAGCAGAGCTGCTTCCTTTGATCTAGTCAATCGATCTAATGCTTTGTTGTCATCCTGAAGCCTTGAAATCTGCCGAGGATATCATCAAAGACATAAAACGCTTGAACTTGATTAACGAGTGTAGATAAAAAAGAAGTAATTCAGCAAGGAAATACTGTTTATTTTTGTATATTTACGATTGTCAATATAATGAAGGCCTAATGAGATACTGGGCTTTAACAGTCAGAGATGTGTAACTTTGACGTTATACCCAAACTGCACAGCCTCTGGACTAAATCAGAAGTTAAAGAACTTCAAATATAGCATCTCATGTTCAGTGGAAAGCCAAGATTTCAAGGAAAAAGGAAACCTTTCCCTAGAAATGTTTTGAAGCAGAAGTGCAGGAAATTGGGTAATCATTCGTGCCAAATGGAGTACATGACGTTTTATGGATTACAGAGATTTCAAGGCATGTTTTATTTTCCATTTGTAACCATCACAGTCTGAGATTTCTGGCGTGTAACTCAGACAATATTTCTTAAACTAAAACAACTTTGTAAAAAAAGAGCCACGAACTAGTCAGTGTAAAATTAAGCTTTGATGAAAACAGGAACCTCTTGTCTTGCTATTCTCAGATCCGCCTCAAGTGGCGCGAGGATTGCTTCGATTGGAGGCATGTCATCATCCTTTTGTGCAGCATGAACCCTTCTCAGTGTGGCTTCAGCGGCAAATTGAGCAGCCATTGATGCTTTCTTCTCCTCATTGATTCTCTTGATTTCAAGATTCTGTCCAAATAGTCATCACAAAATTCAGATTTAGTGTGACAAAAGAGATGGATGCAACTAAAGTTCCTTCAGAAACTTCAATCCAGCCAATTAAGAACGCCCCAGTTGGTTACTTATGCCTTCAGATCATCAAAGGGAACAGACATTTCCAAATATTAAATTTACATTATCCAGAAGTGTTCCGGAAGTGTGTCAATTTATTAAAGATCATTTTTTTATGAAACTAAGCTACCTACCCAAGTGCTAGGTATGATTTGATATCTATTTAAATACCATAACTAGACTCAGCTTCCTAAGGTAAAGTATTTTCTTACCAACTACAGCATTTTAGATACATAAAATATTAAATCAAATAATCTGATCCTAAACAGACATAAAAATCAAAGGAGATTACGTTAATTAAAAGCGAATTGGCAAAAGTAAAATGGTATAAATGCTAAGCTTCTCAGTGAAACGAAATTTCTTGTTAAATCAACAAGCCAGTATGGATTCCTGAAAAGTAATAATATTTAATAACATGAAGCTGACCACTCCTTTCAAAGCTAGGACGCACCTAAACAACAGCAAAACCTTATGGGCTAGAAATTTTCTGTTATAAGATGTACTTCGGAAATTTTTCATTGTTGAGATTAGATGAACACATAGATGAGGACTTTTAGACAGTGACTGTGAAACATAATTAGGAAGAAAAAAATAGTGTAACACGAAAAAACTGTCTAAAAGTCAACTGGAGAAAACAAAATCCTGAAGTTACCTTGCTTTCAAGGAGAGACTCTGTAAGTTTGAGTTTCTCATCCAACTTCGCTAATTCTTCAGAGAGCTGGAAGAACAGGAAGCGCACATTAATTCATAAGATTTTCACCATTGCATTAAACGATTCTTCTAGCATCATTTTTTAAAATAATTGGGAAAATTCTCGTTTTTTCAGCACATGTTCTATGAGAGAAACATTGTATTTGAGACTGTGTAAAATTTTATCTAGCAAAGAAACCGAACATGAAGAACAAAAAAAAAGTTCACGCAGCTTTTCATGGAGGGAAAGAAATCGAGTACCTCCTCGAAAGCCTTCTCCTTGGCCCTCTCTGACAACTTCAACGCCTTTATTTCCGCCCGGGCATCCCCCAATTCCCGTTCTTTATCTGCAAAATCACGCTAAGAATGAGAAAAACAGAACTCAATCAAGAACAAAATTGAAACTTCAAGAATCATTTCCCCACCTCTGACTTCATTTTCAAGCCGATTGAGCTCAACCTTCACCGGATCCGAGCCGTGCAGAAGGTTTACGAGGTCATCCGCGTCCATTCCCTGCTTAATTGAGCCCCTCCTCCTCAAGCTCCCACCCTTACCGCTCTCCCCCTTGAACGTACTAGACCCAATCGCAAGAGCGGCTACCTCAAGCGAAGCCATTTCATCTCCCACAGCTCCCCCATACAGATCGGCCATCACTCTCCCCCCCCCCCGGCAATCACAACCGATGCATCAAAAACAAACTAAAACACAAACATCTCGCCTAAAAATCAAAACAAACCAATCTTAAAACCGTTCTTGAGCGATCCCTCAGCCCCGCAATCACCTCAAAAGCTCCAAGTTCTTGCTAGCTGCTTTTTTCTTCGACACCTCACCAAATCCGCTGATATCAACCAAAAAAACAACAATTTCTTCGTCCGATTGCAGCTAGCACAGAGATTCAACGAAATCCGATCCAGATTCAAAATCCACCGGCGGCGCAGCTCGCCGGAGAGTTGGCCTCAGTCGGAGACTGAACAACGCCAGCAACAGCTCGCCAGTATTCAAATCCAAAGATCTAATTATATATTTATTTTTATTTATTTATCTATATTTATATATTCAGTTATTTGCCTTTGCGGTGAAGTTACCTATCTTTTCCGTTATGTTCGACAAGATGTAATTGTCACCGCCGCGCTGACGTGTCGGTTACTCAACAAAACCGTGGTCATTTTATAATACTAGAGAAATCAGTTTTCACTTCCATTTTCAGTAACAAATCTTTTTTTTGAAGAAACATTTTCAATAACTATGATTTTTTAAAAAATAGTTATGATTTTTTAAACAATAACTATGATAAAATCCTGGTAGGATTGGAGGAGGGGTTATGGGTCGTCATCCGTTTCGTCAAAGCCGTCTTCCGTCATCTATTGTACCGATGACGGAGTCATATTTCCGAGATGAGGGATAACATATGACAGAAAGTGCTTGGATAGCAAGGGAGCCATTTCTGTGATTTAAGAGCGTGAGAGACAGAGCGAGAGAGAGGACGAATGACTCATGGGACTGATGACAGAATGGTGATGATGACGAAATGTGGATTAGTGTTCTGCCGTTCGATATCTGTCCGATATCTGGATAAAGTTGGGGCAGTTCCAGACAGCAGAAATCTGATATGGGACGGATGTTGAATACCCATTCAATACTGGATATCAGGACGGATACGAATATCGGATATATGGATACAGGGAAATGATCACCCATAGTCCCATATGGGAAAAAAGGAAAATAAAAACCAGTATAAATACTTTTGAAGGCAACTTGCAAAAAACACTTGTCTCCTTCTTGCCTACTTTATACCCAATCGATAGGAACTTACTGGGCCCTCCTGATTGTGCTACAGGCCCATTAGAGCCATACAGGACTAAGTATGGACTAATAACTGTATGTTGATGAAACTATTGAAGAAATATGTTAAATGCATATAAATGTATATATATAACTCCCTATAGATTAATTATGCATCTCTATGTCCCCTAGTGTAATATTAAATTATCTAAAATATACTTCTATTTATATGTCGGATGGCAAAAAACTGATATGTGTTATCGTCATCCCAGTCTTGAGATGGCTGCTGATATTGGGATGGGTAACTGTGTCAAATATGCATGCTGTAGCAATCAATATTCAATATGATTGATATTGATAAAGACAGATATCGGATAAGCCCATTTCTTAAATCCAATTCAGCATCTGTCCTTTATCGTGATCTGACATCAAGATTAGGATGGGCAAACATTGATGTGGATGAATGATGGTGGGGCCTAAATGTGGACAAATAAGACGGCAGCCAGTTCCTTCACATAATTTTATAACCATCATTTTCATTCATCCTTCATCCCAAAATCCGTGTCCAACACTGTTGTTTCATTGTTCAAATGATTGTTTTACGAAACTAAGGATTGGATCCCTAATGAACAAGAATTTTTTATGAAAAATAAATAAATATGTACACGTGATTTTTTTTTAAATAAACTTAATGATCTAGAAAGGGTGTGGGTCTGCGATTGCTATTTCACTATTCTACTATATTTTTAGAAATATTTATTTTTAGAATGTAAATGGGCTCCTAAATTTGTATAAACACCCTTCATCAACTTTTGGAAATTTTCTAGAATACTATGCTCGGTAGATTTTTTGCGAGAAAAAATTATGCTGGGCAACTGCCCACATGGAATTTATTGGTGCGCCGCATGGTCTACTGGACTCACTTTTTCCGTTTATACTATTTGCCTGAAATGAGTTTAAGTTAACAAATATCATCAAATTAATATAATACAATTTCATGTGTAGTGTTCATGACATCATTAATCTCATGAGTAGTTAGAACATGAGTTGTCATAAATGGGGATGTTGTCTTTTTTCCTTTGACTTTGGCTGATGTTTTTTTGAAAAAAACAACAGACATTTAACAGTCCTGCACAAAGCTATGCTTGCTGATCAGACCGACTAGTTTCTTTCCTATGACCCATTTGCCAAAAGAAATTTTTTATGTCCGTGTAAAAAAAAAATAAACTATTTAAAATAATATTTTTTCCATCTTTCTCCCTATGATTTGATTTTTCTCCCATAATCATACTTATGTGTGATTTAGATACTTGGTTAAGATAAGAGAGAGTACATAGAAAAGAAAATACCTTTTGTGAGTGTGAGCTTGGATATTATGGAGGTAGTTGAGACATGTTTTCATTTTAGTCCCAGGCCCCCTATACCCAACTATAAAGAATAATTCAAAGAAAATAAATCATTTTTTAAGGTACCGGGTCAGGGTACTTTGAGCACAAAGTATAAATATTAAAAAACTTATTTTTTGTAGGCCCAATAGAATGACCCATATGCTAGTGATGTACATTTTTTTGCAAGAGTAAAGAAAAAAATCAGAGGCCACAGAGAGCCAACAGGAATAGAGTTGGAGATTTACAAATCCATAACAGAACAAGAACAAAATTCTGAGAGAAAATGATGGTGCGACGCAGTCCGAGCCCCTAGGAATGTCTTCGGAGATGTCGCCATCGTCATTGACATCACCGCCGGCTCACATTCAACCTGCTCGGCAAGCCAAGGCGACCGCGCGCACACCCGGATTCAAATATCCTGGGTAAAGGGTGTATCCTCCATTTTTGTTTCGTCGTTTTCGTCCGTATCTTTGAGTCGCATTTGCATCCGTGTCGTCTTGCATTTCCCACCATCAGTTTTTGTCAGCAATGGGGAGAGAAGCGTCGAGCTTAGCCGTCGCTTTCTCGGCCCTCCAGTTTTCTCCACGCAATTCCCCTTCTTTCCCTTGACTTTCTTTCTTTTCTCTCTTTTTCTGTCTTGTTGTAGTGTGGGGGGAAGTCCATTCTATAAGGACCTTTCCCCCCAATGGGCCTTAACCTTCATCTTCTTTTCTTTTCTTTTGACCACTAAGGGCCCATTTACGTCCTTCCCTATAAAAGGAAAGGATGGGTGCCCTAGTTCAGACTGACTTGTTTTTTTTACGAAATTTGTGTTGAAGAGAGCAGGTCCCGTCCTTGCACAAGAAGAAGGAGAAAATGTGGAGGAGAGGAATAGAGAAACAGAAAAAGACCTTGAGGACGAGAGGGAAGAGCATCGACTGACCTCCCATCGCGCGTCCCTTTTCCCTCCGCGTGAAGTCTTCCATCGTTGCTGGTGCGACCGCTAGTCACCCCCAGGAAGCTCGGCGTTGCCGGCGGTGACCCGTCGGTTTCTGGTGTGACTCAAACTCCCCTGCACGTGGATCCCTGACCGTCCTTAGGCCTGAGGGCGACGCGCTCACACGCGACCCCTTCGACGCTGTGCCAGCTCACTGGTGCACCGTGACCCCTCATCTTCCAGCGGTCAATTGTTGATCGGGTAGCGTCGACCGACGACGGTGCAAACTACCGTTGCCAAGCCCGGCCCCTGACACATCAGCGGCCTCTATTTGCGATCGTCAGACCTGGTGCACGCCTAGCCCGGCCTTGGTCAACCCTTGGTGTAGGGCAAGACAACCACGCCAGCTGGGGAGAGGTTCAGGTTCCGCTCGAGGCCATCCCGGTTGCTCGAGCACGACCCGTGGATGACTGCTCACCTGACTTGCCGTCATTCCCCGACCAGGACCCTACTTGGGGCGTGTCTGCCTCGTCGAAATGCTCTCACCTGGAGCACGGCCTTGGCGACCTCCTGCTGCCCAGCTGTCGCCTCCTCCTTGTATCCAGTCCTTATCCGCTCCTGCCCCCGCAGCTGTCTCACTTCGCCGGCCCCTTCTCCAGCACCTCTTGCCCCGACGCCACTCGTAGATGGTTTGGACATACGAAGCAGAAAGATATCGGCTCGAAGACTCTGACGAGGTATGTCTTCCTCTGCTTGCCCGTCTCTTATTTTCTGCAGTACATTTTTTAATTGCCTCCACCGCACTCGGGTTAGATCTAGGTGAGAGAGACAGGTTGAGCGTGAACTACTCCTTTCTTGAGTGGCTCTCCTTGGTACGAGTCAAGCCCGCTCATCGCGCGAGGACAAACCCGGCGGAGATTACTCCGTTCGGCAACATAGTCATCCTCGTCCCTTCGGACGAGGCTCAAGAGGTCTACCCTCCCACCACCGGGCGACTCCGTCGGTCCCAAGAGTCGGTATTCCTAGCTAGTCGGCACTGGCACATACCAAGTTTGTCGCATCTTGCACCACATCGTAGCCTATTTACCATTTGGGGTTTTCGGTCAGACGACGCCATCGTCATAGATGACACCATTATCATTTCACGGCACCGAACCGTCTCACTCGGCGTCGACCGGATGACGTCTCCAATGATGTCCGACATCATAAAAGAGCTATACAAATCAGAGATATAATTAGTTGATATGTTTTGAGAGAGAGGGGGAAAAAAGAGAGGATGAAAAAACACTGCTAGTTGTTGGGGATGAAAACATAGAATGATTTGCAGCATAAGACTTAAAATGGAGTCCTAATGACATCAATAAAAATAATAGTCGAATCACCTAGGCACATATTGCATCTGTGATTTCTTAGATCCTCAAGTGAGACATGTTAAGTTTCTCATGTGTGTAGCCTCTAGACGTATCCACATGATCCTTGGTACGTCAAATCTTCTCCTTTAGCTTGATGAACTATGTACAAGCTCCATTGTCATCTTTACGCCATCCCAATCACATCGAGAATGGAGAGGAGCTATGGGCAGAAGGGAGAAGAAGGGAAGGGCCCCTGAAAAGTTTTGGCTTGGGTGAATTTTATTTAGGGATTATCCTATTTATAGTAAGTGGGTATATTCATAAAAACCTCCAAAGTTTTAGTGTGTCTTATGACATACAAATCACCATTTTGTCTAAGATCCAATAGGCCCATGTATCAGTTTAGTTAACGACTCCATAAGCCCGATAACCTCTATTGAACTTCCAAATAAATTAACTATATCATATTATAGATTAATTAATATTGAATCGATTTAACCCAATCGATAGGTCAAGTCTCAAGCTTATGGGATGCCAAACTACACTTCATGCTCTAGAAGATACAAAGGAGTTTGTATCGACTCACTCATGGAATATGCATGTGATCAGTTACTATGCATGTATAGTGCCTCATCCACTTGATGCTCCTAGGATGCTTTAAGTATGATCAACAAGAAAAGCCTAATCGGTCATCTGAGTTAGCAATGATGCATTTGGAAATCATCAAAGAACTCTTCTTCAATATTTCACCGCCTTGTCCAATAACTGATGGAAATATATGTGGTCGACAAGCCAATCACGCATTCCACATCTCATTCCATGTTCAGTAATAGAACATATTTATTATACTACACGTGTGATGCTTATAATGAAGTCCATGAATACATGATCTGACTTAGTGAATTATGATGAGATCGTAATACGGAGATCACTAGCCTTTAAGCATGTGTTCTAAACATTCCTATTCAAAGGATATGCGAGAAGGACATCAAAGTATCATAATAGAATAACACTATCTAGACTCACTCATATGTTGAAAATGGCCGTTCCTGTAGCCATTAGTGTGGAGACACTAAGGATAGATAGTGGGTGCTCTTTAGTGGAAAGAGTTCACTGAATTGATCCGTACAAATCCCTGAATGATATTATATGGAACTGTCAATTAGGTCGATTCATGTCATAGTTGTGTAAGCGGTCCTTAGACGTAAGACACCAAAGACATATTGTGGACATACGGTTGTACTTTGACTATGACCAACGAATCTCTAATCATGGGATTCCAAACGGTCTTAATTCGGGTACATCAAGAAGTTCACGAAGACAATTGAGTGGTCAAGATGGGATCGTCCACCCTCGGTATAAGAGGTGGCAGCTCAAGGAAGACGATGCGAAGAAATCCTTGGCCAAGGTAATGAAATATCGGAGAAGAGTTCTCCGATGATTTCCAAATGCATCAATACTAACTCGGAGGACCGATTAGGGTTTGAAAATTGACCATACCCTAAATAATCCAAGGAGCATCAAGTGGATGAGGGTTTATATATACATGGTAACCGATGACGAACAGGTTTCATGAGTGAGTCGATACACTCTCCTTTGTATCTTCTCGAGCACGAGGTGTAGCTTGGCACCCTATGTGTTGGAGACTCGACCTATCGATTGGGTTAAATCGATTCGACATTAATTAATCTATATGTTGATATAGTCAATTAATTTGAAAGCCAAAAAAGGTTATTTGGTCACTAGAGTCGTTAACTAGACTGATACATGGGCCTAGAGGGCCTTACGCAAATGGCCTTTTGGACGTTAGAAGATATACTTAAGTTTTGGGGGTTTTATGAAAAATACCCACTTAGTATAAATAAGGGAAGGCTCTGAACGAAATTCACCCAGGCCAGAATTTTTCAGGAGCCATTCCCCTTCTTCTCCCTTCTCCCCACACCCCTCTCTCGAGACGATGTAACGACGACTGAGAAAGAACGGGGCTCATCAATGAGAAGGAGGAGATCCAACGTGCCAAGGATCGTGTGGATACATCTAGAGGGTGCACACTTGAGCAGCTCAACTCGTCTTACTCCGAGATCCAAGAAATCACGGAGTGAGACGAGTTGAGGCCTCTAAAACCCAACAAGAACTTCATTGCATCATCTACCTTGAGTTTTCTCCACTTATACCAAGGGTGGAGATTCCCATTTTTACCACTCAATCTTCTTCGTGAAATCTTTGATGCCTATAAACTAAGATTTTTGAAATATCATAATTTAAGAACTTATAGTTCGTCAAAGTACAACCGTCCATCCACACGATGACGTTGGCATCTCAATCTAAGGACCACTTACACAAGTATGATATGAATCAACTTGATTGATATTTTGGTATAAAACCATTCGAGGATTTGTACTTATCAATTTAGTGAACTCTTTCCCCTAAGTAGTACCCTCTATCTATATGTAGTGTCTCCACGCTAATGGCTATGGGACAGAACATACTCATCATATAAATGAGGCTAGATATTACTATTCTAACCGGACACTTTAATGTCATTCTCAAGTATCCTTCAAATAGGAATATCTAGAACACATGCTTAAAATACTACTGATCTACGTATTAAAATCTCATCATAATTCACCAAGTTTGAGCATGTATTCATGAACTTCATTTTAAGCATCACATGTGCACTACAATGAATACATTCTACTAATGAACATGGAACAAGATATAAAATGTGTGATTGGCTTGTCAGCCACATATAGTTCTGTCACTACTTTGGGTCTACATGGCCAATTAATCGAATAGATAAGTAAGAGAAAAGATCAAATATATCACTGGACCTAATTATTAAAATGAAGGAGATAAAGAAGATAAAACACTTACTTGAATAGTGGGCTAAAATATTAAAACAAAAGTAGATAAAGAAGGGAAAATGACTATCATAATAGTGGGCCAAAATATTCAAATGAAAATAGATAAAGAAAAGAAGACACCTGCCAGAACAGTGAGCCAAGTTTTAAAATGAAAGTAGATAAATAAGAGAAAACACCTAATAGAATATGGGCCCAAAATATTGAAATGAGAGATGACTAAGGGAAAACAATTACTACAATAGTGGATGACTATATCAAAAGGAAAATCTATTAATAAGAAAAAAATCAACAAAAATAGTGGTCCAAATTTTAAAATGAAAGGATACAAAGGAGAGAAAACACCAAGAAGAATAGTGGGCTAAATTTTAGGAAGTGCGCAAAAGGAAAATATCAAATTGGCATAAGGCCCTATGGGACCCAACTATCAAGATGATAATTAAAAAGAAAAAAAATAGCTATCAAGATGATAGCCAAAGAGAAATACAAGAGAAAACTACTTTGTTTTGGCCCAATAGGTGGGCCCAAATAAAACTACTGTACCTAAGGCATTGTAATCAGTCGTCCATCCTGATCTCGGAACAAAAATTTCATGCTTTGAATCCCACACAAAGGTGATCAGACACATTCTTCTTATAATTATCACTATTTTCTCTTACTATGACCTCTATGTCCAATCAATCTCGTCGCCCCCCGTCCGTCCTCCATCATCCACCATTGACGATCTATCATCCATCTTCCATAATCTATTGGTATGTCGTTAGAGATTCGTCACCTCTTGTCCGTCCTTTTTCCAAAGTCCATTATCTGCCCCCCACCATCATCTACAATCACTCATGCATTGTCTGGCATCTAACATTCACCATTTACCATCCGTTATCCATCATGTCATCTGCAGTCTGCCGTTAACAATCTGAAATATCTCATCCATCCCTTTTTATGTCTGCCATATGTTACCCATAGTCATCCATAATAAGTCATCCGCAATCGCTCCTGCGTTGTCTGCCATCTAACATTCACCATCTACTATCCATTATCCATCAACTTTCATTTGTGTTCTGTCGTCAACAATCTGTCACATCTCGTCCATCCCTTTTTTATGTCTGCCATATGTTACACATTATCATCCATAATAAGTCATCCACAACCACTCCTCCATTGTCTGCCATCTAACATTCACCATCTACCATCCATTATCTATCAGCGGTCATTTGTGGTCTGTCGTCAACAATCCATCACATCTCGTCTGTCCTTTTTTAATGTCTACCATATGTTAACCCATAGTCAACAAGAATAAGTCATCTTCAACCAGTCATCCATCATTTGTCATCTATCATCCATCATCTATCATCAGTAGTGCCATCAACCATTTATTACCTCTCGTCCCTCCCTTTTTCAATGTACGTCATCTGTCCCCCATTGTCATCCAGAATCAGTAATCCATCGACTGTCATCCATCATCCATCATCAATCGTGTGTCGTCTATCATCCGTTACCTCTCGCGCGTCCCCTTTCTGTTGTCTGTCATCTGTCCCCCATCGTCATCCAAAATCAGTAATCCATCATCTGTCATCCATCATCAGTGGTGTGTCATCTATCATCCGTTACCTCTTGCTTGTTCCTTTTCCGAACTCCATTATCTGTCTCCCACTATCATCCATCAACTGTCATCTATCATCCTTCATCCGTCATTCATCATTCGTGGTCTGCAGTCTCTCATCAACCATATGTCATCTCTCCTCCATCCCATTTCTATCATCCGGCATCCATCATCCGTCCTCTCTCATCCGTCATCCGTCCTCTGTCATCCGTCATCCATCCTTTGATACCCACCCCCGTCATCCGTCATCAGTCATCCGTCATCCGTCGTTTAAGCTTATTACCCTTGCAATCGGGGGGTAATCTCACCGGAAGGTGACCAGACTCCTAATTTGCCCTATATAATCGTTTTATTATCTTCTCCCTGGGAGAGTTTGCGAGCTCGAGCTCGAGCTCGATGGCGAGCGCTGCCGTCTCCAAGGCGTTCATGGCGGCGACGGCAGATCTTCTGAGCTCGCCGCCGCGCTCTCTCTCTCATCGCCGAGCTATGGCTATGTCGGCCTCTCGGTACTCTCGCATTGCCCCCTTTCCTCCCGATCTCGTCGCTTGGGTGAAGCGTCAGGGCGGATTCGTCCATCCAAAGCTCAGAATTGCCGAATCCGCCTCGTATGGACTCACTCTCGTCGCTTCGGAGGAGATTCCGAAGGGATCTCGCCTTGTCGCTCTTCCCGAGCGCCTGACTTTGCGCCTCGGTCGCTCTCGGAGTGATGAAGATGCCGATGCTGCGGATTCAATTCTGTCCGAGCTGGTTCGACGCGTTCCTGGTTAGTTTCTGGCACCGTTGGTATCTTTTTTTTTCTGAATTAGAGTTAAATTTTAACTGTTTTGCCTCCGATTATCCTGGGAAACATGACATTTTTAGAGTTCTATTGAATTAATGGTAGTTATTTAAAGTTTTATTGAATTGACCGAAGTCTGCCTAACATCTCTCTCTTTCTGAAATCCTTTTGCAACTACGACGCCGACACTGTGGATCCTGTACTGTTGGAGTAGGTTAGCCGCGTTACAGATGATTTTCTGTCGCTCTTAGTTATCGTTTTGCCCCGGATTAAGATTGTCCTTGAACCATATTTCTCCTAAGACTTGCGGACGGATGGCAGTTCTCATCAGCCAAGCTTTCTAACCTCAGAATGGAGAAGAAACGAAAGCCTTCGTGCCACCAGTTTTGCTCTAACCCACTGACTAAGTGGTATTCTAGTAATAGAGAGAAGTTGATTGATTCCAAATTTCCATCTTCTATTTTGGTATCTCTATTCGAAATGTTTTTGCTTTAAAACTCTACAAAACACCTTTGTAGACCATAGTTTTTTCTGGTTTGAAATCATGTATATTCTTTTAAAATTTAGTGTAGATTGTCCCTTAATGAGCGCGTCTCTCTGGAGAGTGTGACAGAGGAATTGTGGGCGATGAGGCTCGGTTTGAAGCTCCTTCAAGAGAGAGCTAGAACTGGGTCTTTCTGGTGGCCATACATCGGCAATTTACCAGAAGCTTTTGACATACCCATTTTCTTCTCCGGGGATGATATTAAAAACCTGCACTATGCTCCTCTTATCCATCAGGTACCATCCTGAAACTTTGGCAGATGGTAGGTTTCGGCACGTTTTGTTGACTTTGATGCTAGATGCTGACATCGATGGGTGGGTATGGTTTGATCATGACAATGGGTGTCAACGTCAACTGTCTAATGGTAAAAGAAAACTGTCATCATCAACATCAACACTGTCGTCAACTAGGGCTGTTGATGCTAATGTGATTTAGATAGGGTTAGTAACTCTTTAAATTAGATTTAAGCAAGTTGACAGCTGATGTTGATGACTGTAACTTTAGCATCTATCCATCTCCACAGTTACATCATCAACGTCGACATCATTGTTAACGTTGCAGTGAACATCGCAGCGTACATCAATGAGAGTCAATGCCGTTAGATGTTGACGAGTGACAAACCTTGGTGTATAAGGTTTGTGTATTTCATATTTAATTAAAACTGAGTTGGAAACTTGTGTTCTTCGCATGTACCAGGTGAATAAAAGATGTCGATTCCTGCTGTCGTTTGAGAAGGATGTAAGGTCAATGCTCGAGGGCATTGACTCTGGCGATCATCCATTTTCAGGCCAGTGTGTGGATGCCTCGTCTGTCGGATGGGCCATGTCTGCTGTATCTTCCCGGGCTTTCCGGCTGTCCGGTGAGGTGGTCCAAGATGGATCCAATGCTGGCGTCCCTATGCTCCTTCCTCTTATAGATATGTGCAACCACAGCTTCAATCCCAATGCTTTCATTCTGCAGGAAAGAAACGTTCCAGAATATTTAGTAGAGGTCAGCTTACTCTTCATAAGTCATGGTGATCAAGGTTATGTTTTTTTTATCTTTCAATTACATTCTACTATCAGTTGCACGTGGTGAAATATTGAGTTTTAGTGTGGAGACATAGGAATCTTGATAAACTCTGGCCCACACTAACGACATGCATTTATTGATTCTCAATTGCATTTAAATTTGTTTTCTGTAACCGTTACAAGAGATTTGTGCTTTAAGTCTAACTGCATGGCCGTCCTGACCTTTTCTTTACTTTTTACTGCTATTATTTTTAAACCGAATATAAATCTGATGGGTTTTGATCCCAATTTAATTTTTTCTCCTGTCCAAAAAAAAAATCCAGGTGATTTCCGAAACATCGATTGACAACAACGCACCAGTGACCCTGAATTATGGAAGTTTGACAAATGACCTCTTTCTTCTGGACTACGGTTTCGTGGAGACCTCCAACAAGCACGACAATGTGGAATTAAAATATGATGGAGTTCTTTTAGATGCTGCGGCCACTGCCACTGGGGTGTCTGATCCTTGTTTCTCATCCCCATCTGAATGGCAAAGAGATATTCTCTCTCAGCTGGGCTTCATTGGAGATGGGGCATCTCTCAAGGTTTGCACCATACCTCGACGAATCCTCTTTTAAAATACTGAATTTGGCCTAATCCATACCATAAACCCTTAAAATTGCAAACTTAGAGCAAATAAAGTCTCACCAAAACAAAATCCAGCTTTGGTGCCAAGTTAAATACATGAAAGTCCAACATTAGAATTTACTGAAGCTCTTCCCTTAAAGCCCCTCATGAATCTATATCTGAAAATGGCAGCCAACTTGCAAATTTGGAATCCACAATTTCAAAACTATCACAACTACAGTAGCTTATGTGTTCGTGCATGGCGCAGATCAACTTGGGAGGCGAGGAAAGAGTTGACGGCCGCTTGCTAGCAGCCTTGAGAGTTCTCTTCTCTAACAACCAAGAAGCAGCTCAAAAATCATCACTGAAGGTTTTAATGTCTTTCTCTGCTGGAGCTCCTCTGGGAGAGTCTGCTGAGATCAGCGCGCTCCGTACGATCATTGCCCTTTGTGTCATCTGCCTGCAGCAGTTCCCGACAAAGATTATGGATGATGAAGCCATCTTGAAAGGAAATATTTCAGATGCGACGCGATTAGTTGTGCAGTTCAGATTACAGAAGAAATTAATGATTGTAGATTTGATGCAGACAATTACAAAAAGAGTCAAGGTGCTTCTGCAAAAATGAACTTGTAAGTTTGTAAGTTTTTTCTGAAGTCCAAAGTCATTTTTTTGTTCAATATTTGGTTGAATTATTACTGACTTACCTCAAAGTTGAGTTTTTTTTATCATATCTTTGCTTACATGGCTGATCTTTGGGAATGATTTACTTGTGTTCATGGTCATAAAATACAACTAAAGGGTTAAGAATGTGAATGACGGATAGAACTCCCCTTTGAACATAATGATATGATGATAATGCCATCAACTTAAGGATAAATGAAAATTTATTTGCGTCAGGGCAATATTAAAGTGAGGTGTTAGTGTAGGAAAAAGAAAATCCAATGGTCTGTTGGTTTATGTTTACTATTTCACGGGAGCCGTGTTTTAAACCTCGTAGAGATTCGTGGAGATGATGTGCTTGGTCAGGGTAGATGGGATGGATGAAGCTTAATGAGGTTGTTCCAAATAGATTATTTCTGAGATGTCATGGGATACTCCTTGGAGACATTTAACTAATGAAAATGGCAATTTTGACTAAAATTGGCATCTTCACGGGTTATTATTATTTTGATTTTGATTTTGATTTTGATTATGAGGCTAAATGTATCATAAAATTTAAACACTTTATTAAGCTTAATCTGTTTTTCTGGAATGTAGCCTTGTATTTCTCTATCATACCATCTACATGAGTGTTTGCCTGTAAAATATCCATCTGATATCTGATGTTGGACAACTGATATCCTAATATCCAGATGAAATCTAGATGATTTTGGATACCAGATATCGGATATCAGACAGATATTGAATATCCATCCCTTATCAGATATCAGGATGGATATTGTATATGTTTAATATCAAAATCTGTATTGAGAATCAAAATCCATTTATTGGTTTATTTTTATATGGATATGGAAGAAAATGAAAGAAGAAACAGTATTACTAGTTTCAAATGGGGCCCTAATGTAAAAACAACTGCTTTTATCACTCACATGTTCAATGTTGTTGACCTAGTCAACATGGGCTTACAATTCACAAATCTAACATACTTTGGGCTGGCCCAGGGTAATAAATATCTGATCTGAATTTGATATTTCAACCTGCTCAACTAAATTGAATATTGATTATTTAACTTGTCACACATAGAAGAAATATAAGTACTAGAGCATATTAATGCATTTAATGTTTCCTAGTAAGGTGGTGAATATTTATAGTTATATGGCGGCTATCAAAAGATTGATATCTGACATTGATATTTCATATCATCATCCAGTCCCTAAGACGAAGATGCATGTCAGTGTTGGAGCAGATAACAATATCTGATATCGGTACTGCAGCAACTGATATCCATTGTTGACTTCTGATATCCCAGTATCGGTAAAGTTGGATATTGGATTTCCAATTTCCAATATCCGGTACATGATTTGTCCTAACAACATCATCTGATATTAGGGGTTATACAGGAAAACACTTATTTACATTGAACTTTAGAGGAGAAATCCTTTTACACCTAGTTACATGCATGCTATTGGTTTGAGGCACTAGAAAAGATGCTTTAATTTTGAAGTAACATATTCAAAAATCAGTCATAACTTCCTAATTTGTTCTTCACATGCTGTAGAAAAAACATGTTCTTCACATGGATTGGGAGAATGGTGGTTAGATATAAGAGACTGGAGGACAATGCCAGCTAATTTACAGAACCTTGAAAGAGGCTGAGGGAAGGGAGAGGAAAAAATATGGTGATAGTTGGATTGTAAGGAGGCCAACCTGCTTTGACATGGGCCAGGAAGAAAGACATTTTTTTTTAATTTTTTTAATTTTTTTATTTTAGGAAGAAAGACATATGTTTGAATGGAATGAGATGTTGTGGGGTGAATTGTGGATTTGGTATTTGTATATATGGAGATAAAAGCTATTCAATTGGAGGTAGACATGGCAAATGTTCATTATAGGTATGAGAACTGAGAAAATATTTTTGTGAGTGGATTTTGTGCTATCAATAATAGGTACACGGGGTGTATATTATAGGGAAACATAGTTTCAATAAATATAACATGAAAAAATATTAAATTGTCTATTTTAAAATAAATATGGCATATGATGATGAAGATTTGGGTAGTGCAACAAAATATTTTGAGGGAGAAATATTCAAGAGTGGTGTAAAACAAGTTTTCATTGCCTGATTTATTCCTTAGAACAAGGATCATTCTATCAATATTATAAGAAGAGGTGGTGATAGACTTGTCCTGAGTTTATTGGGCAGGGCAGCATGATGGAGACAGATAGATAAGTTTTAGGTCATTTTTATGGTGTATGGGGATGTGTGTTATTGATAACCTACATTGATTATTGAAATACATGTTCTTATGCCATTATTTTAAGTGATATATTTTTTGAAATAAAATGTAGTATTATGTATTTTAAACATATGTACATCATCCATGCATAAACATTTGGTTTCAAAATGTTTTTAAGAGGATTATATTAGAATATTTATGCATTAAATTAACCGAATACGATAGTGGAATCTCTTATATTATCAATATTTCAGTTTAAATTATTCGCATAGTTTTTAGCAAAATTTCCTCTATTGGTATAAATTATCAGCATAATTTTCCTATCTTATTATTAATTTAATATAGTTTTCAGGAGAATATTTATTTCAAGTATACATGAAATTATACAGCCATAAAATATATTTTAATGTACAAAATAAATCACAGGGCCAGAAAATATGTTTGAATATTTTCAAAGACATTTTCAAGAAACTTGGGATCATTGGACTGGTATAGATAATCATGGGTCATAGTTCCAAGATACTGGATTCCAAAACAGGCCAGTGAACTGCATTCACAGAGTAGACACAAGATCCCACATTACCTGAGTTGTGACAAAGTCAACTTGTTTTGCACTTACAAAGTGGAAATGTGTGCAAGCTACATTCTTGTTAATGTGACAGCATGTTTTCTTGTGCACTTATTATTGTAGCCAAATGAATGCCTAATTATGAGACTATGTGGTTGTGCGACTAAGTGAACCCATGTTACTCAACCAAGTACCGAGTTCACACTTACATTACATGCCTAATTACACACCAAAAAGGGTTATGCACCAACAAGCGCCAAGGGATGCTTGTTGGTTCTACGGTTGCCTGTGATGAATAAATCCTCTGATCCCCATCTCTCTGCCCAACCATAACTCTAAAGGGTCAGACGTGAGTCCATCGGCCTCATATATCAGTCAAGTGGGTAACTGATGGGAGACACAAGGCATGGAATGTCGCCTACTCGCTAACTGAGTAGACGGCTTTTTCATAAGTCACATAGCGCTAGTCAAGTAGTTCAGAGGTTCTGATTTTAATCAGAAAAAAGATAAAAGAAAGATCATGCAAGCAATGAGTCAAAAACTACCTTTTTCAATTATTGAGTTATTTTAATCAGAAATGTTATGTAATAATTAAATAAAAAGTAATAACATTAAAAATGTATATTGAACAAAGCGGTGTATGAAATGATTTATACAGACAATTCTCATTTAGTAGATTTTAAGACCTTGGAATGTTGCTTTGAGTTCTCGGAGATGCATAAGTCGTGGATTCCAAAGCCAAACAAGCCAGGAAAAACCTATAAAACCATAAAATACAACCTTTCTTTTGTTTTCTGATTCAAAAAAATTCTTTATTTGCTTCACCCCTTCTTAAATTCATGTTTTGCCCCTAAAGTCTCACCTCACTATGAGGACGTTTTTTGTGGCCAACTTTCATGGCTTTAGGTGCATAGTGAGGACCCATTACCTTCTTCGCGCATGTTGAGGGGGACAGTAGATCGATTTATCCAAAGCAGAGATTGTTGGTTGTTTTGAGAACATTGATCACACTCTTATAAAAAAATAGAAGACTTAGTTTAGATATGGTTGAGAGCAATGAGGGCTTTTGTAACTCTTTCAGCTGTCTAAAAGATGGAAATAAGATATAAAAAAGGTCATATAGATATTGTCTAAAAGGGATCCCTCTGGGCAGTCTGTTGTCACCCGTCTTAATTCACGTCTTTCTTCTTTCAGTTCAGGTGCAAGATTTTATGAGTCAAGAAGCGTTAGGTATGTGCTTGCTGACGATATAGCTTTTGCTATTAAGGAAGGAGCCAACTCAGAAGTGGTAACCCAAAGCGCAACTTTAGGAGGGGGTAACTGAAGGTTCTCCAACGTTCTTCAAGAAGTGGCGTAGTGTTAATCATTTATAAGAATTAATCAGAACTGAGGCATGAGTTTAAGAGCGGGAGTGGAGCGAAGATGAATGAGGTTACGATGAAATGTTATCTTTAGATTGAAACACATTATGAAATAAGAAGCGACTTTTTCACTTCTGCCAAAGGTGCGAAAGCGGGAGCCAAAGACTTTAGGTTACAAAGTAAACAAAAAAATTTATAAAAACAATAGCAGCATGACGACTTTTAGAGGGCCCTCTCTTATGGGTTACCCTGTCTCCCATTCTTTCCCCGGAACTAGCTTCCTCTTTTTTTTAACAAGCAAAACTTTGGAAAACATAACATAAGACTCAACTAGGTTATGACTAGATTTGTATTCTTTATTTTTCTTTTGATTATCTTCTTATGCATCTTTATCTCTCCAACTGGCCCACTACATCTTTTGGGTGTTTTCTTCGAACCTTAACTCTGAAACTTCTCTCTTTTTTTAATGTAGGTTCTTTTTTATGGGATTTGCTGTGGATCACAAGTTATATCCTTTACATTCTTTTCAGCGAAACCAAAGCCACGACTGTGATGTTTATGGACTCTCCCAGTTCCAGCATTGAGCTAATGCCTAATGGCAATCGAGAGTGAGTTTACTTGGGATACTCCTAATTTATATCCTCCCCTTAATAAGTTTCATGAACTCAATATACTCAAGCCAATCACACACTCCATGCCTTGTTTGATATTCAGTAGTATACTATATTCCTTATAATGCATGTGTCATTCTTATAATTGAATTACAATAATACATGCAATTACTAAGTGAATTAGGATGAGATCATCACATAAAGATCACTAGTCTTTAAGCATGTGCTTTACATATTTACACTGAAATAATACTAAAGAAGGACATCAAAAAATCCATATAGAATAATTCTTTCTAATCCCACTCATATGATCAGTATATCTGATCTTATATCCATTAGTGTGGGTGCTTCTTGGCAGAAAGAGTTCATGAAATTTGATTTCTATGAATCTCTGAATAATATTATACCAGTCTTTCAATAAGATTAATTCACCTCGTGATTTGTGAGTGGTCCTTAGAATTGAGACACCAAAGATGTCCTCTAGATGGATGGTTGTACTTTGAGTATGACTTATGAGTCCCTAATAATATACCTTCAAAAAGTCTTAGGTCAGGTGATGTAACACGAAGGGCATGGGGATCAAATGACTTGTGTTACACCACAAGGAGAGGTGTACGGTCTCATATGCAACAATGCGGACGTGATGCAAGCGAAGCAAAATCAATGAAAATATACGACGGATGCCGCGGATCTAGGGTGTAAGATCAGAATAACAACACGAGGGGTCTAGGGTAGTGGCATGCTCCCAATGACCTGAGTGCTCAGCTCGAAGGCCAAGGGGGAGGGGGACAATCTCTGTTTGTGAGCGTCCATGACCTTCGTCAAGAGCAGTACAAATCTGACAAAGAGAATAAGATTCATAACATGAGCTCGATGGCTATTCCTATGACTCAAAAATTCCAGCAACAGAGCTGATGAGGACGGCACTGAAGAAGATAATAATACTGCAAATAGAGAGGAAGAGCTGTGTGACCTATGGGCCCAGGCCCAGATGCTCGAGGTGAGCGAAACTCTCGGTGTTGAAGAGGGTCATAGGTCAGTCAATGACGATGCGATCGACATATATTAGTAAAGGGTGGTGGCATACACACGACTGGGCACTCGCATGGGCACGGTGGCGAGTGGGGCAGAGGACGCGATGGTGGGTGCGACAACAAATGTGGCGACAGACGCAGTGGCGAGCACTACGACATGCACGGCAGCGGCCGCAAGTGGAGCCGCGGCTAGCAACTGCTGGGGTGGCAGTTGCTAGGGCAGTGGTTGTTGGGCTAGAAACCGCTACAGCGGCGGCCGCTGGGCGGTGGCTGCTAAGGCACCGGCCCCTTGGGCGGCCGCCGCAAGGGCTTCCCATTGGAGCGGCCGTTAGGGTGGCCCTCGCGTGCAGTGGCTACGTCAGTCCTTGTAGGTAGTGGCTATGGTGGCCCTCCCAGTGGCGGTTGTGATGGCCCTCGCGGGTGGCGATCGCTAGGGCACCCCTTAAGGGCGATGCCGCTAGGGCACGACCGTTGAGACGTCGCCCGTGAGAGCAGCCCTTGTAGGCGGTGGTTTGGGAAGTCCTCGCGGGGCGAGATAGCTGGGAACAAGCGAGGTTGGTCGGAATCGGCAAGAGACGACTAGTGGTGGCTGGAGACGGCCAGGAATGACCGGAGGCGGTCAGGGAACAGAGACGGCTGGAGGCAATTGGGGATGGCCAGAATTGGCCATGGGGTCTAAAGCTTGATGGGCGACCGCAATGGCGACGGTCGAGGGCCCCAGCCAGGGCGGCGGCTGCGGATTGGAGCTCAGCTAGCGGTTGTGAGGGCGGAAACCGTGGGTGTGGCTGCGGCTGTTCTTCCAGCGATGGCAGCTACTACAGTGGCGGTGAACATGATGACGACACTAACAACTCCTATTAACGAACGAGGGTTACACAACGATGGTGAGTGACATCGACTTTTGTTCCGGTAGCGATATTGGCTTCATGTCATTGAATTGGCGACGGTAGGTCGTCCATCGTGGTCGTCTTTGAAACTACTCTAGGAAGTGGGTTGATAAATCTCCATGACGGAGTGGGCGGGAACCCCAAAGAGAGAAGACACTATTTTCAATTTTCATCAATGGAATTACGAGTGTTTCTTCAGGCGTAACTTCCCTTATATATGATAGGGAGGGTTGCCCTAATGGGCCCAATTGGAGGACTTCCCCTAATGGCCGAACAAAACCAAAAAAACACAAAAAAAAGAAGTCGAGAGCCCAAAACTCGGGGACCCTCGATAAAACCCATAAAGAAAATAAACATGCAGAAAATAAACCAACTCTTGGAGACTTGTCGTCAAGCTAGATAGTAGAAGCTCGGGTCCTTCACGTCAGCTCAGGCTCCACGACGCGGCTGCTGACGAGCTTGGGCTTGATCTTCTAGATGGTCCTCCATCATCAGTGCATTAAGAAGTTCAGAAAGATTATTGAGTAGTCCAGATGGAATTGTCCACCTCGATACAAGAGGAGATAGTTCAAGGACAAGGTGTAGCTTGGTAAATCCGTACCCAACTTCTTGAGCACAAGGTGTAGCTTGGTACCCCACAATCTTGAAATGTGACCTTTTGATTAGAATACATAAATATATGATTAATTAATCAATATGATGATATAGAAGGCAAATAAAGATTATTAAGTCATTGGAGTCATTAACTAGACTGGTGAATGGGCCTAGAGGCTCATACATAAATACTCTTTTGTACGTCAAAAGATATACTTAAAGTGTAGGGTTTTTTAATGAAAAAATATCACAATGTAATTAGGGAAAGGCTCGAAATGAAATTCACCAATGAGAAAATTTTTTGAGGCCCTCCCCTTTGCTTCTCTCCACTATTGATGCAATCAAGATTGTGTAACAGCAAGGGTGGAGCGGGAAGGGGGCTTGTCAAAACCATGGAGCAGACTGAATGTCAAGAGGCTTATCAAGATGATTGAGATTGTCTGGAAGCTGAGCACTTGAGCAGCTAGAGGAACCAAGAAATTAATGATCCGATATGTGCACATGTGATTTGATCAATAGGTTATGAATGTTGTTTTCATTTGTTTACAGTCTTATGTTTCTTTAACTTTTTTAGTTTCATTCAAATCAAGGACACGGAACCCACCACCGTCTACACTTTAATGTTAAAAAGATCAGCTAACTCATCATATGAGTGGGACTAGATAGTAATAGTCTATCTGAATAATTGAATGCCCTTCTCGAGCATTCTTTGAATCTGAATATTTAGAGACTACTGATGGCGCAGCATCGCTCGAGGCCCCGATTGATGGCGCAGCACCGCTCGAGGCCCCAAAGACGTCTTTGGAGACGTCACCGTCGCCATCGACACCGTCACCACCTCGCATTCAGCCCACCTGGCAAGCCAAGGTGACGGTACGAACGCCCGGGTTCAAGTATTCTGGGTGATGGCACCTTATCTTCGTTATTCCGTTCGTCGTATTCGTTCGTGCTTTGGTTCGTAGTTCAGTCACGTTCATGTGTAACGAGGGAAGATCTCCCCTCCATGTCTTTTCTTTTTCCCCTCTTATTTCCTTTTTTTTATGTTTAAAGACTTCAGTGTATGGGGGGTCATCCACGTTCTCTTATAAGAAGGGATCGTGGATGACCAAATGTGGGACCCTCGTTTGTTTTGAAGAATTTGGAGAACTCGTGGGGTCGCCGAAGTAGAGAAAGAGGAGGAAAGGGAGAAGAGGAGGAAGAAGGGGAAGGGAAGAAGGGAAGGGGGAAGGACGCCACCGCTGCCACCTCAGGTCACCGCCAGGCCGTCTCCCCTCTGCACCTGCGCCGCCGCCGTCTCCGCGTGAAAGCGCCAGTCCGCGCCGCCGCTCCGCGATCCGCCGTGCTCCTCGCACCGCGCCGCGATTGCCATGAACCTCTGCAGCCGCTCTGCATAGCCGGGTCCGCCGAAAGTCGACGGTTGCCCGCCAGCCGCCGCCGATTCCGACCTCCAGCCACTCCCGGCCATCTACGACGACGCTTGCCGCCTCCCTTCCACGACTGAGAACCCGTTGCATCCGCCACTGAGCCGCTCGACGCGTCTCCGCTTGGGATCACCAACCGACGGGTCAACTCCGTTTCCCCTGCCCCTCCGCGCCGAGCTGTTCCGCCCTCGCGCCTCTGCCGCGTTGCACCAGCCGCTGACGGTCCGTCGGCCCGTTGTCGCCGCCGCGCCGTTCGCGCGCGCGCCCAAGCCGTCGTCTACCGCCATTCGGTCTTCGCCAGGCGCCCTCGACCACCCCGTCCGGCACCTCCGTCTGACGCCGCCGCGTCGCACCCAGCCCCGGACCGCACCGCGCCCACCACTTCGCCTTCTCAACGCCGTGCTGTGACGCCGCGTTCACAACGCCGCGCCTGCCGCCGCTGTGCTGCGTCACCGCCGCGCCCGCTCCCTGCGCCGCGCCGCGCCCGCCGTGCTGCATCCGTCGCACCGCGCCCGCATCTCCGCGCAACGCCAGGTCGCGTCCGCCGCGCCACGCTCGCCGTGCGTCACCGCACGCCAGCCGCCAAGACCGCTGCTGCCGTGTTACCCGTCAACGGCGTTCCGGCGCCTGCCATGCCTTGGAACAACCGTCCGCCAACGCTATCCCGACTCCGACTACTTGCCTCCAAACCACTCCGAGATCGACAAGACGAACCCTGGACGATAACGAGGTACGCTGTTCCTTCCCGTCTTTTATTTCTTGCAGTGCTCTTTCGGTTGACTCCACCGCGCTCGGATTGGTCGTAGGTGAGTGTGAAAGGTTGAGCGAAAATACGTTGCACTTGAGTGTCTTACCTGTTTGGTACGAGTCGGGACCGCCCGTCCCGTGCGAGCACAACCGGGGGGGAACTTTCCCGCTCGGCGCCGTAGCGTCCTCCTCCCACCCGGACGAGGTTCAGGAGGTCTACCTACCGTCCCCGGGCGACTCCATCAACGCCCCGGACGTCGGCACCCCAATTGCTTGTTGGCAGTCGCACATACTACACACCAGTCCGCGCATTGCATCGTAGATTTCCCTCGCCGGAACCCTTGTCGGACGACTTCCCTTGGAATGACGTCCGACTTCATCGCACTCGACACCGAGCCCACGCACCTCTGTGACAGCAGGATCTCGTCCTTGACGTTGTCCTGCATCAACTACACACTTAAGCGGCTCATTCATTCTCACTTGAGGAACCAATAAATCATGGGTCTCATTGGTGTAAATGTGATTTGATAAGTAGGTTTTGAATACCATTTTGATTTTATTTACACTCTTTTGCTGTGTTTTGGTGTCATCCAAATCAAGGTCATTGTACCCAACAATTTACTACACACTATTGGCTACGAGATCAGCCTACTCATCAGATGAGTGGGACTAGATAGCGCTATAGTACCTAAATATTTGAATGACCTTCTTGACTATTCTTTGAATATTAATACACAGAATAGATGCCTACAGACTAATGAATCCAATTTATGATGTCATCCAAATTCACATAGTCATTACATGTATTCACTGATTTCGTAATAAGAATCTTACTTGCATTATAATAAATATATTTTATCAACGACCATTGCAAGATATCGACTGCATTTATATGTGATTAGCTCGCTGGTCACATCTATCAGCTACCTATGCACCTCCTTATCGTGGGGGTTTACTTTCTATGTAATGAATCTGAGTCTTGAAGTGGGCCGCACAGAAACCCTTAAAATAATATCTATAAGTTTAGCTAAGATGAATTAAAATATTCAAGGATTTATGGGTCCTTGTATGAAATTTCATTATGATTTTTGGAAAAACAGATGCACAAATAAATGCCATTATCAGTTTGACCAATTTTAACATTGATAACAAGATTTAGACTGATGCCTGATAAGCAAACAAATTACATATTTAATGACTGAAGACCACAGGTTAATTATCAAAATTTTTATTTCATTAGACCTTTTAAAACTTTTTTATTTACCACTTGGATCTGTATTGACTAGAATATGAAATAACTCAAAAAACATTTCTCAAATAATTCTAACTAAGGGATATATCACTCTGACAGGAGTAGTTAAACATCAAAATGAAAATTCTTGAAGCTCAGATCTAATCTAAGAAACCAAGTTTAATCCTTGTACCAAGATTGAAGTAAACCATTACATATTTTTTTCATTTCCCAAGTTAAACCATTGTATACCCATCAATCTTTCATAAGCTCTGTTATCATCTCCCTAATTGCAGACACAACACAGTCAAATATAAGCTGAGACATGAACTAAAATCCATCTCAGCTCCAAGCTGCTCATCAAGAGAGGATACTTGGAGAAACACCCAGTCCATGGGTGAGGAGAAATCCCCTCAAAATCTCTGCAGAAAGCGCCCTCGAGAAGTTTCAATCTTCAAGGCTTCCTCGTCGGATGCGGAAAGCTTCATCAATCTTCTTCCGAACCGACCCCTACGACCTCCATCTCCGCGCCCTCAACCTCGTCTCCTCTTCTTCCCCTTCCTTCCTCCACCAAACCCACGCCCAAATTCTCACCACTGGCCTATGGCGCAAATCTGTTCTCACTTGCAAGCTCATAAACTGCTACGGTCTCATATCGGATCTTCACAGTGCCCGCAAGCTGTTCGATACAATCCCCATTCCAAACTCCCGTCATCTAAACTGCGCCATTAAAGCTCACTTGGCCGCCGGGGATGTTCGATCTGGGATCGATCTTTACTTTCTCTCTGTTCCCCTTTCCAACGCCATGACCTTCAGCTTGCTCCTCAGAGGCTTCACCGACATGGGCTGCTTCAAATCTGGTCTTCTCCTCCATACCCACATCGTGATTTTGGGATCCGAGCCTGATCTTCATCTGGGTACCGATCTTGTACGTTTTTGTTTGAGATCAGGCCGTTTGGGAAATGCCCGGAAGGTGTTTGATTTAATGGCTGAGAGAGACTTGGTTCTCTGGGTAGCAATGGTGGATGGGCTAATGAGAAATGGGAGCCATGGTGAAGCCCTCTGCTTCTTCTCCAGGATGAGAGCTTCCGGTATTCGAGCCAATGCCGCCGCCTGGAACGCGGTGATCGCCGGGTTCGCCCGCCTCGGCAATGAGCCCATGGCAGCTCTCCATCTCTGGCAGATGCAGGAAGACGGTGTCTGCCCTGACGAGGCGACTCTCTGCACCATCCTCTCCCTCCTGTCAAGGTCCGGCGCGGCGCTGAGATCAGGCGCTGCTGTACATGGGTTCGCCTTCCGGAGACGACTGGTGGAGCATGTCTTTGTGGCCACTGCTCTTGTGGACATGTATGGGAAGAGCGGCCGCCTCAGCCTCGCTCGGCGCCTGTTCGAGCTTGCCGAGGAGAAGGATGCAGGGCTATGGAATTCTATGATACTGGCCTTTGCCATTCATGGCCAGGCCAATCAGGCCCTCCAGCTGCTCCCTGAGATGCAGCTGGGAAGATTAAAGCCCAATTCAATCACATTCACCGCTGTTCTCTCGGCCTGCAACCATGCCGGGCTGGTGGACGAGGGCCGCCGAGTCTTCCGGTCAATGGTCTCTGACCATGGGATTACCCCCTCCAGTGAGCACCTCTCCTGCATGGTTGACCTCCTACGCAGAGCAGGGAGACTGGGAGAGGCCTTCGAGCTCGTCGCTGCCTCTGGCGAGCTTAGCTTCGTCTCCAGCGTCGGCAGCCCGATCTGTGGGAAGCAGGAGATAGTCGTATCCTGTGGCGTTGACCTGAGCTGTGGGCAGTCGGCGGCAACTTCGAACTCCGTAGCCAAAGCTGAGAAGCAGGTGGAAGTAGTCTCCAATGGGCTATCGGCGGCCGCCGTGAACGTCTTGGCCAAGGTTGAGAAGCACGAGGAAGTTGTCTCCGATGGCGCCAAGCAACTGAGCTGTGGGCAATTGGAGGTTGAGAAGGAGGCGGAAGTCGTTTATGATGACGCTGGGCGCCTGAGCCGTGGGCAATTGACGGGGCCCGCTGGGAAGCAGGAGGAAGATGTCTCTGACGACGCCGGGCATCTGAGCCGCGGGCAATTCGCAGCGGCCTCATGTGTCTTAGGGGAGGCCGAAAAGCAGGAGGAAGTTGTCTCCAGCATTATCGGCGAGCTGAGCTGCGGGCAATTGGTGGCCATCTCCAACATCTTAGCCGAGGCCGGGAAGTGGGAGGAAGTTGCCGGAGTCCGGCTTCGGATCAGGAATTCCAAATTGAAGAAGATGACCGCGTGCAGCTGGATCGAAGTAGCTGGCCAAGTTCATGCTTTCAAAGTCTTTGATGATTCGCATCCCGAAAAGAACCTCGTCTTTGCTGTTCTCAAGCAGCTTGATGCCAACCTGTCGGCTGCCCGGAGCGACGTTGACCGTGCCGCAGATGGGCCCACCAAGTCAACATCCAATTAACCATTGCCATTAATTTCTCTTTGACCTCACCATCCAACCCACCTTGCTTCGACATGTTCTACTCAGCTTTATTTCTTTATTTATTCCCTGTTAAAATATCAGCTCTGGAATGTATCTAATTATGCATAAAACAACGCCAATTTCACATATAAATAAAAAAATGGTTGTCGGCGCCACAATTATGGCAGATGAAAAAAAATCTGTGGTACTTAATTATTTTCGAAAAAAGAAATTGGGGTGGTCCAAGGTTGTTCATAATGAAATCTTAACTTTCTCTCTTTATTTTCTTCAAAATAAAATACCAAATAATACAAAACCCGGCAATTTAGGGATAGTCAACGGGCCCACTTTATCTGCCACCGTCCACGCGTGAAAATATAGTCGGTGCGTAAGCTTAACTCATTAAGTGATGACACGTGTCTTTATGACGTCAGCGATCACGACGATCAGCCCGCGGAAAAACACGGTGCATGCAACGGTGTCTGCGCGTTTAATTTCTCTCTCTATCACTATCTCTCTCTCTATCTCTATCTCTTTCTCTTTCTCCATCTCTCTATCTCTATCTCTCTCTATCACTCTCTCTATCTCTATCTCTCTCTATCACTCTCTCTATCTCTCTATCACTCTCTCTATCTCTCTACCTCTCTCTTTCTCTTTCTCCATCTCTCTATCTCTATCTCTCTCTATCACTCTCTCTATCTCTCTATCACTCTCTCTATCTCTCTACCTCTCTCTTTCTCTTTCTCCATCTCTCTATCTCTATCTCTCTCTATCACTCTCTCTATCTCTATCTCTTTCTCTTTCTCCATCTCTCTATCTCTATCTCTCTCTATCACTCTCTCTATCTCTCTATCACTCTCTCTATCTCTCTACCTCTCTCTTTCTCTTTCTCCATCTCTCTATCTCTATCTCTCTCTATTACTCTCTCTATCTCTCTATCTCTCTCTCTTTCTCTTTCTCCATCTCTCTATCTATATCTCTCTCTATCACTCTCTCTATCTCTCCACCTCTCTCTCTTTCTCTTTCTCCATCTCTCTATCTCTATCCATATCTCTCTCTCTACCTCTATCACTATCTCTCTCTCTATCACTATCACTAAACGCGCGTTTTCTCTAACCTGATCTATATATGTTTGGCAGTATCCTGGTGAAGTTTCATCATCTGGGTAATATTGAAGGCACTGAGAGAGAGTTGCTTCTTCTTTTTCGTCTTCTTCTTCATCTTCAATTCGATTAGGGTTTCTCGGATTCTTGTTTTCTTCTTCTTCAGTAGACTGAAAGAATGGTGACTCTCGTTGCACGCCGAGGGAGGGAGTTGCAGAGATACAATAGCCAAGGCCATCGCTTGGTCGTTGGGTACTTCTTCTTCTTCTTATTCCTCTTGATTCGTTCTTCATCTTCTTCGTCTTCTTGATTTGTTGTTCATCTTCTTCGTCTTCTTTATTTGTTCTCATCTTCTTCGTCTTCTTGATTTATTCTTCATCTTATTCGTCGTCTTGATTTGTTCATCATCTTCTTCATCTTCTTGATTTGTTCTTCATCTTATTCGTTTTCTTGATTTTTTCTTCTTACTCGTCTTCTTCTTCTTGATTTGTTCTTCATCTTCTTCGTCTTCTTGATTTGTTGTTGTTGTTCTTCATCTGCTTGATCTATTCTTCTTCTTGTTCCTCTTCTTCTTTGTACTATAGAAACCCTAATTGGAAGCTCATACTTGATTCTTTCTCTCGCTGCAGATGCATACCATACAGACTGAAGGCGGAGAATTATCGTCCTTGCCCGGAAGAGATCGCGCTGAATTTGAAAGTTTTGATCATCAGTTCCCAAAAAGGCCATGAAATCATGTTTCCCAAGGTGGGGGAAGGCTTGAATTATGGCTGTTCGTTCTCTTTCAATCGTTGAATTCTAGGGTTTGATGAATGAAACCCTAACTATGATTGCAGGGAGGTTGGGAGACGGACGAGACCATCGAAATGGCTGCTTCAAGGGAAGCCGTTGAAGAAGCTGGAGTCGTCGGTCACATCGAGGTCAGTCTTCGTGTTGATATTCTAAACCCTAATTAGGGTTTGAACTTGAAACTGGAATAACTGAAGGGATAAAAACTCACAGAATAGAATGAACAAATGATGGTTAAAAACGGTCCGATTACAAACCTTAATCAGAGTTAAAAAGAGTAGAAGAAGTAAGGACAGTCTAGATGAAGTTTAAAATCCTAATCAGGGTTTGAAACTGGGAAGGAAATAACTGAAAGGGTAGGAAACTCACAGAAGATAATAAAGAAATGATGATTTTCTGTTGATAATGAGTGATCCTATGAGAGATAGGTATTTTAAATTGGTACCCTTTTCCTCACTTAACTTTGGTCTATTTATTTTGCGAGGGATTCGCTAGATTAATTAAAACGATACTTTTCTGTTGAGGCTTTAGCAAACCTCTTAGAGATAGATATAACCCTTTTTCTCACTTAACATCTATCTATATATTTTTCTAGGAATTCACTAAACTAATTAAAACGATAATTTTTCTGTAGTAAATTTAGTGGACCTCTGAGAGATAGGTATTCATGATTAGTTCCCTTTTCTTCTCACTTGCCATTCATCTATTTATTTTTCTAGGTACTCAATAGATCAATTAAAACCATAGCCTTTCTGTTGAAGATTTAGTGCCTCTTTGAGAGAGAGATATTCATGATTAATTCCCTTTTCTTCTCACTTACTATTTATCTATTTATTTTTATAGTTATTCACTAGAGATATTGAAATGGTGAACTCACTGCCTGGGGTAATTTCTTGCAGGCAAGGCTTGGAAAGTGGGCGTTCAAGAGCAAGACAGAAGACTGCTCAAAAGTAGGTTATATGTTTCCCATGAGAGTGACAGAGGAGCTTGGAGAGTGGCCGGAGATAAGCAGCAGGCGGCGCTGCTGGGTGTCTGTGGGGGAGGTGAAGAACAACTGCAAGCAGCAGTGGATGAAGGAGGCTCTGGATAGGCTAGTTGAGAGACTGTCAGCACCATCATTGTCACGGCGAAAGTGATGACTGACATGATGGCCTACTCGTGATGTAGATAGCAGGGATCAGGAAATGCCCTTAAATGGGGTTCCTGTTCTGCTGTCAGGGAGGATTTCCTGACAATGGTTGTTAATTATTTTACTCCAAATGTTTAGCCTCTTTTTTTACTACATTTCCAACTCCTTTTGGTTAGGGAGGAATAGAGTGACGTAGTGAATGGTAGAGAGATTGAGAGTGATAGAGAGAGAGAGAGACAATAATAAAGAGAGGGCAAGAGAGATAAAATGAGGAAGAAAGAGTGAGTGATAGAGTGACATTGAGAAAGAGAGAAGGATTGATAGAGTGGGGGAGATAAAGAGAGAGAAAGAGGGAGGGGAAAATATTTACACTGAATTTCATAAATCAATAAAACTTTAATTTCTGAAAGTGGAACAAAATATTAATGTCACCTCTTAATGCTGTGTCAAAAGATCAAATTAATTTATTTCTATAATGTGTATCATTTAAAGAGGAGGTAATAAATACTAAATTTAATTATAAAAAGGCACTTGATTCCCTCAATAAAGCTCCAGATGAATTATAATGTCATAGTATGTGAATTTTGGATACATGATCTTCTCAAAAGGTTAAACACCTTGCTAGTATTTTCAGTTAGTCAGAATCAAGGCTTCATTCTGCTCAATATGGAACCAGGAACAAGAAAATTTTCGGAGTTATTTTAAGTCAGTCTATACCATTGATCCTGCCCCACTCCTCATTTAGGTGGGAGATATTAAATTTCTGAGTTTATGTACATATGACTCTTAGTAACGGTTGGAAAAAATATTGAGCTAGATAACATCTTAAGTACATATGTTTAGGCGATCAATGTGCTTTACCAAATATTATACGAATAATCTACCTTTTATGTCACAGTCATATTGATAACATGTGAGTTGTTGGGATATTTACAAATTTTATGCATTAAACTAATTATATATGTGTGTTATCAGGCTTGAAATGATTAAATTTTTTTAGAGTGATATTCTGATTTTTGTAGATATAATGGTATTTTTTAAGGAATTTTCAGGCATTATATTCTGATTCTTAATACATTTCTTATATTCATGGAGATATGAATTTTCTAAGTCAATATATGTAGATATATATATATATATATATATATATATATATATTCTGACCTAGTATTTATTTTATGATGATATATTAATGTATTTTTCCATAAAAGAAATTAATTTTCTGATTCTTAATACATTTCTTATATTCATGGAGATATGAATTTTCTAAGTCAATATATGTAGATATATATTCTGACCTAGTATTTATTTTATGATGATATATTAATGTATTTTTCCATAAAAAAATGTGCCCTGCCATGTATCGCCCTTCTATTCAATCAAATGGCGACCAATCAAAAGCGTTTGCAATGATTAGGTGCCCTAATTATTGTAAACAATGCAATTATGGCATCATGAATCGCAAGGCTAAATGCCCCAATCATTAATTGACAGTTTTGAATTTTTTATTCATAAGGGCGATGTGGACCAATAAAAATAGTGAGGATTTAAATCACAATAAATTTACTATGTAGATCGAGAAGAAAAATAATATATATAAGTCAAATATTGTGGCTGTAGATGTGGCCGGCATGTGTACCAACACGATTGATTAGAAAAAGGATACAAAATATCTTGACTTTGGACATGGAAATGCATGCCACGTTAGGCGATCATTGGGGAATCTTGCTTTTTTATGTGAATGACATGCTGAAGTGTGTCATTCATAAGGAAAGGATGAAAAAAGATAATATCGTGACGTGGTGGATGGCAATGCTCTGCTACATCACAACGATTAAATAATAGACTAAATATCATTTTTGTCGTCTTCTTATTGTAGTGACATATGGTGTTCTCAAAGCATGTGACTGTGGAAGATAAGGGGATCACGCTAATCACTAAATGGTTCGCAAATGGACATATCAGCTGAAAATAGAAAACGAGGAAGCATCAGCGCATATGATGAGGAGAGAAAAAAAAGGGATGGCTAGGATTGCTCCAACTTCAAAGCTTGATATTTGATGATCCAGAGGTCTGAATGAGGTGAAAGTTTCAGAGATGCTTCATCTTCAGCCTTTCTTTCCATCCATACTCTCTGATCTATAAATAGAAGTGTGAATCCCTGTTAAATTCATCTTTTAACTCGCTTGATAGTCATGTGAGGGATTGAAAGATATTGAGTTTAAGAGATCCATCAAGCCTGTTCTTCGTGTCTTGGGTGTGTGAGAAGATGCAACAAAGAAGAGGGGGAGCTTATCTTCACTCGCAAATCTCCATGACCTGGAAAAATATAAGGATCTATGGTAAGCATCCTCGTCTAATGTTGTTCTTTCTCGACATCGTCGTTAGCTTAGATTGATTTCACTATCACGTCCCCCATCATATCACTTTTGTACACTCTCTAGTCACCTCTTATTGTTGGGTTCTAGAGGCCTTCACATGGATGAAGAAATGAAAACGATTCACAGCGGAAGACTTGAATGAATCGAACGGCATCAACAAAAACATTAAACGAAGTACCTTTCCATGGATCACATCCATGATTTCTTGGATCCCAAAGTGAGCCGAGTCAAGCTGCTCACATATGCAGCCTCTAGATGTATCCACGTGGATCTCCTCCTTCTCGTTGACAAGCCCCGTTCTTTCTCCGTCGGCATCGCTACGTCGTCCCGATCACATCAAGCCCCTGAATAATTCTGCCTGGGTGAATTTCATTCAGGGCCTTACCCTATTAATACAAAGTGGGTATTTTTCATAAACCCCCCCAAAACTTAAGTATATCTTCCGACGTCCAAAAAGACCACTTGCGTGTGAACCTCTAGGCCCATGTACCCGTCTTGTTAACGACTTCAGTGGCCGAACAACCTTTATTGGCCTTCCAAATTAATTACCTATATCATCATATAGATTAATTAATGTCAGATCGATTTAACCCAATCGATAGGTCGAGTCTCTGACACGTGGGGTGCCAAGCTACACCTCGTGTCTTAGAAGATACAAAGGAGTGTGTATCGACTCACTCATGGAACCTGTTCGTCATCGGTTCCCGTGTATGTATAATATCTCATCCACTTGATGCTCCTTGAATGACTTAGGGTATGGTCAACCGTCGAATCCCTAATCGGACATCCGAGTTAGTACTGATGCATTTGGAAATCATCGAAGAACTCTTCTCCGATATTTCACTACAGTGGCCAAAGACTTCATCGCATCACCTTCCTTGAGCTGTTACCTCCTTTAAAGAGGGGGGACGATCCCATCTTGACCACTCAATCGTCTTCGTGAACTTCTTGATGTACCCGAACTAAGACCGTTTAGAAGCCCATGATTAGAAACTCGTTGGCTATAGCCAAAGTACAATCGTCCGTCCACAAGACGTCTTTGGTGTCTCAGATCTAAGGACCACTTACACAACCGTGACGTGAATCAACCTGATTTACAATTCTATATAATACCATTTTTACGGATTTTTACGGATCAATTCAGTGAACTCTTTTCCTTAAAGAGCACTCACTATCTATCCTTTGAATAGGAATGTTTGGAACACATGCTTAAAGAATAGTGATCTCCGGATCACAATCTCATCATAATTCACTAAGTCCGATCATGTATTCATGGACTTCATTATAAGCATCACACATGCACTATAATGAATATGTTCTATTAATGAACATGGAACGAGATGTGGAATGTGTGATTGGCTTGCCGGCCACATATATTTCCATCACTTACAACCTTTACATCACCGCCTTGTCATTAACTTATTTTTCATAAAACTCGTTCATAGCTCGTTCCCATCATTATCCTACTTGCTTGAGCTTCTTAAATTGTAATTTTTACCATCTACTGTGTAATTTTATCATCTTAATTCTAGTGCTAACTATCACTATCTCGCCTCCCATTTTCTCTCCAATTGACTCTGTATTTTTCATGCATCTCATCTCACCACAATAATCAGTATTTTACGAATGTTGAATATTTCATCACTGTTCCCCATGAAGACGATCAGTACTCATCACTAGCTAAAATTACTGACAGACCACAGGTTTTATTTTTACTGAATAATCTCAAAAATATACAACAAGTGATTATAATAATATTTTCAGATATATCACTGCAAATATCAAAATATATTCAGATAATTAAATTCAAATAGTAGTTTAGTTACTCGACATTTAACAATCAAAAAAATATGCAGCAAGTGATTTTATTTAGCTATAGAAAGTAAATAATCAAGATATAATGCTCAAATAGTTTCACCAAATATCAGTATAGATATACCAAATAAAATGAAAAATAAATAGATAAATTATACATTAATTTTGTCCTCCTCTTTCTCTCTTTTTATAAATGTAATATATTCTTATAATCTAATGGCTTATATTTTATTATGCAATCAAATTATTCTATATTGCTTATTTATTTTTCCTCTCAACCTCTTCTTCACAAATTGCTTAGTTCTTTCCTCTAACTTTCCTCAGTTATCTTTCAACAATCTCTTCTCATCTCCCTAACAAATATCCTTCAATAAATTTCTCATAATCTCATCTTTCTATTTTTGTACAAATATATCTCCAATCTCTTTCCAATATTATTCCCTAAAATGTTTTTTGTCATTTCTATCCTATTTTTCACTTGAGTGAATAAGTCTTGATGACAGAATATCATAGGATAATGATAAAATGAAACAAAGCAAATGACACATCCAATAAGGTTTTAAATTAATATTTTCGGGTTTAATGTTGCTGGAGTACTATCAAAGTTTTTCTCCTGAAACTTGTATCCTAAAAATATTTTACAATAAAATGTGAAATAATGAAGGATATATTTAATTTCTCAGAATTTTCTTTTTTGGCTGCTGAGGAGAGGGTATGAGCAGTCATATTTTTCAGAGAGAAAACCACTCTGTCAAACACCAGTTGTAGAGACGTAATAGTGGATAAAGATATTGGGTTTACCATCAACAAGAGGTAATAAAATCATATCTTATGACCTATTGACAAATGTCAGCCCAAAGCACTATCTGAAAGCATACCATGGGACCAATTTTGGTCTTATGATCAAGGATTGGGTGTATTCCTTCCTGTCGAATTACAACTTGCACTACTTTTCAAAGATATGCAGTTCTAGTACCGTACATAACCTTTAAATTTCTACCCAACTAATTATTTTGGATGGTGATAAACAATAAATTAGTGTTCATAATGTCATTGAAGATTTCTGATTTATAGAAAAATATTCATAAAACTACTACTGAGCTTCAAACCTGTAAGGCTTGAATCCATAATTATATAAAATTAATCTAATACAAGTGTACCTTTATACTTGATTTTTCCCATAATTTTTAAAAGTTTTACTTTTTATTATCAAATAAAAGCTAAAAACAAAGCAGTTCAAGATTAGAAATTTAAATTTATGATTAATTTTGTTAATTTATATTTTTCTATAACTCTTTTGAGTCAAGTACATTTTTCTTATATGTAAATAAGTTAAAAAACAAAGTCATACCCTAGATGAGAAATATAAATACAATCCACAAGAAGTAGAGTTTTGGATTGATGTCCCCTTCTTTCCCTATAAGATTATTGTAGAGGGGAATCAAATTAAATCAAGATTCTTGGAGAGAACCACCAGTCAACCCTTCGGTCATGTGAACACATGACTTATGTATTATCTGGTACGTGTGTTGAAAAGTTTCTCATCCTTTTTGACATGTATATTCAATGAATAGCCTACTTGAAAAGCAGCCAAATCCTTGAAACCATGCTAAAATTTTCATCATGCATATACTTTTACTACATGACTCATCCACTACATGCCTTTGAACAAATATGTTGCATGGCTCCAAACCACTTCCTGCAAATGCCTGCCCCGCCAGTCCAACCGCAAGAAAATTTGCATTTTGGACAAGCTAATAAAGATATAGGAACTTATTTGATTTATCTTTTGATCTTAGGAATCCCAAAAATTAATAAAAGCCATACAAAAGTTTTAGTCATTTTAAAATATTATTTGATATATTTGAAAATTTTAAAATTAGTTTTTCTTCATTTTAGCATATTTACTTCATAGAAAATAACTTAAATTGCAAGAATTATAAAAAAACTTTAAAAATATTCTTTTTTTGGCAAAAACATGATGCCGGGTACAACGAACCGAATGGTTGTGCTCGTAGACTGATCCAGCCATGCCAAGGATGCCACCTGTGGGGGTTTTATATATTTAAGTGTAGTGTTTATAAGCATTTATTGACATGGAACGAGCATAAATGTGCCAATTACACACGTACCCTACTCGCCCCTGCCCATGGTGTGGTGAAAGAAGAAATACAAGAATGATACATAGGTAGTGTTCGAAGAAGACCGCTCAACGTTTGCAGCATGTTTGTGCATCGTAGCAATGGTGATTCATGAAGTAGGACCAGTCCACTCACCTTCTTCAAATGTCATCGTTGAGGTGTGCGCCGGGCACAACAGTTAGGCGAGAGGTCAAGCACTCCTGCCTCTAGTGCTCCATGCAATACGCCACTCGTGGGGGCCATCATTCGACAGGGTATGATACGTGCAAAGAGCCTGGTAAGCTGAGGTTCTCAACGTGATGGTAACCGCGAGCCGCCCGAGGAAGATCTTGCCAAGTTAAGTATATGGAGGCTGGGTTACGGGAGCATACCACATAGTTTTCAAGGGCATCCGTCGTCTGATGACGAATGCTGGTCAAGCGGGGGCGACACCACATGGTGTCGTACCAAATGATCTGGAGACCCCACTCGGACTTGAAGAAAAGATTAGGAAATATATTTTAAAATAAAATTAATATCTGATTATTACTTCCTATGGTTTAAACCTTTACGCACCCTATACTTTATTTACTTCAGAAACTATTTACAATACTGAATCATAAATCAGAGCCTTAAAATGATCCATTTTTAAACAATTTATGTTTAATCAATCAATAGAGACATGTTATTGAAAAACCGAATTTAATTTAATTTATCTTCTAGGAATTTGTATTTTTTCCAATTATTAGATATATTTAAAATACCATCAAATACAGAAATTTAACTCAAAATAATTCTTCAGTAATGAGAAAATATTTTTACTATTTAGCATTACTTATTAAAAGTTTTTGGAATAATATTCTAAATTTATAATATCATATTTTTGCAAAAATACACCCTTTTATGGATACACTCTGTGTTAGGTCAAAAGTAGTGAAGAAATATTCAATTAAAAAATTAGGATTTAATCATTGGCCAAATGCAATCATTAGTTGGAGCCGGTCACTTGCCACAACCAATGATTTTCTCATTCTTGGTGTCCTAGATGTTTGAGACGAGGCAAGAAAAAAGAGGGGGAGCTTCCATGCATTCAAAAATGACCATGATCCTGGTAAAGCTTAATGAATGATCTGGAGTAAGTATCCTCATCTTACAATGGTTCTTCTCCTGATCAGTCTTACCTGATATCCATATCTTCATCACATTTTACCATTGTATGATTCGGCGTATCTCAGACGATCACAGCGGTCTCCACGCCGGATTTCTCCATTTCGGCTACCTCCACCCGCACTCCTCCACTCGGTGTATCTCAGGCAATATCCCTTGATTTCCACATCGAATTTCTCCATTCCGGCGACATCTGTGCCAATATTCTCCCTTCCGACGATTTTTGTGCCTGTGTTCTCCATTCCGGCACACTTGTGTCCTCTATGACCACTTCATTCAGAAGACCTCATCCTGAACGTGGTGCACTTCTGATCACTAGTCGCTGCCAGGGACTATTCTGTGCAGTGTAGGCTTCAAACATACCGGTCCTTGTCTACTCGGCACGCCATCATCCTCTTCTCGGCGTGGCCTATCTTGGCATGTTCTAGGGCTGCTCGTCTATCCGGCCTATCGAATTTGCACCTTGTGCCACCAGTGTTACCAAACTTGAGGTATGGATAGCACGAGTGAATCAAATCCCATTCCAGGGACTATGACTCCACTTGGACTAGTTGCCCTAAGACACCCAATAATGGCACATCTTCACCGGAAAGAACTATGGGTCGTGGGCATCAGGATTCCAACATTTCTTGACGTCCCATAACTTGAGTCATCATTTGACAATGGAGCCACCCAGTTTAGTGTCTCTATAATATTCTGCCTAGAATTCATTGGATTCGGCTATTTTATCATGGATGGTTCAGAATGTTGAGCAGCCAATCGCTGAACCTCTTGCCTGAATCAAGCATGCTAAATGACTTTGGGAAACACTGGAAAATATGTACACAAATCCGAGTAACTTCGGGCACACGGTTGAGATCTTTGAAGCACTATTATCGTGAAAGCAGGGTGACTTGACACTCCAGGATCACTTTGGACGTCTTTAGGTGATAATCCAGGAGTTGGCTGTATATCAACCTCCCATGGCCGACATAGCTACATTAGAGCGTTATCACCAGGAGTTGATCACCGGTGTTTATCTTGGGGACTCTTCTCTCCGGGGAGCGTGTTCTTGATGTCACTCAAATCTTCTCAACCGCACTTTGAGTGTCCACCGGAGCACCACTGGTATTGCAAAGGACTTCTCCGGATCCATCTCCACTAGCAATATGTACACCTCATCCTCCGCGGAGGCATAATCATCCATCTGAGATACAATTCCTTTCCACCATGTATCTATTGTGGCAAGCAGAATCATCCATCCAACAAGTGTTGGAAGCAATTTGGGAGACCTCAATCTGCCCAAGCAGCCGTGGAGACCATTGTCCCAGTCGTTCCAGTTGCACTGCAACCATCAAGCCTTTCTTCATTTGCCTTTCATGTGACTCTCACACCAGGCGAGATGGAGGCAGTACAGCTTAATCAGGGATTCTCCAGATCTTCACCATCCTTGGAAATGTCCGCCCCATCCACTTCAAGTACACATGCTCTCCTTGCACTTTCACCTTCGTCATAGATTATTGACTCAGGGGCTTCCAAACACATGACCGATACCCCCTCTATCCTTTCCTCGTACACTCCCACACCTTTCTCATCTCCTTCTGTCACCATTGCTAACGATCGGACTTGTCCAGTCCGAGGTCATGGTGACGCCATTGCCTCATCACACCTGTCTCTCACCCAAGTACTTCATGTCCCTGGCTTTCCGACCAATCTCCTCTCAGTTAACACCATTACTTGTGCTCTCCAGTGCTTTGTCACATTTTACCCTACCTATTGCACTTTCCAGGATCTGCATACCGGTGGAGGATTGGCTTGGGCCGTGAGAATGGACGGGGGATGTATGAGCTTGTCACTGATGATATCCACTCTAGCCCTCGAGCATGTTTTGTTGAACTAAGAGGGGGTGCATTAGTTCTACTTCTTTTATTTATATAGATTCCTTCTTTAACTCTCTCTTACTTCACTCAAGGGACAATAAATTTTTACCCTGCTTCGGGGCACTAATGTGCCCTTACTGCAGCCACGCCTCACCCGAGGAGTCGCCCTGACTCCACTAATCACTTTGGCAAATGCAAATTGAGAAAAACTGTTCGCGATGTACAATCGCTCGCACTGATCTCAAGTAATCACACACTAAAAACACTTGCTCAGTGCCGACGTCTTCCTCGACCTCAATCGAGTGCCTTCTCAGCTTCCAGCAACGTTCTAAGCCTCTCCTCAGTCCACTCTGTGCTGATGAAGTCCTCACGTCTCAGGCCACCATCCCGTGTTCAAGTGGATGTGATCTTTCTCCTGTTAGTGCACTTCCCTGAAAAGCAATATAATGACAATATCTTTGTTGACCTTAAGTCAAATTTTCTCCTAACCCTTGTTTTCTCCTAAATTCTGTTTTTCAACTTTCAAGTCACAAGTCGTGTATCAAATGTCAATTGATGTCAACTACCAATGGATATGATCAAATGCAGTCAAAATCTAAACTTATATCAACTAGTAATAATTCTTCTCAATTGTAATAAGATAGTCCAATGAGATCAATTGATGTTTACTAATATCAGAAATATTCAAAGTAGACAATCCGATCAATCAATATTAAAGATCAATTGTCTTAACTCAAGTTAAATGTGATTTAACAAATATCAATTCAAATAAAGTAATTATAGTGAGTCTGATCGAATGTGATTTAGAAATCTCAAATTAAATCAAACAATTTCACTGTGTAAATCCTAATCGAATGTGATTTAGAAAATATCAATTCAAATCAAATAGTTATATAAATTCTGATCCAATGTAGTTAGATGATATCAATTTAAATCAAACACTTATATCAATTCTGATCCAATGTAGTTAGATGATATCAATTTAAATCAAATACTTGTATCAAATCTGATCAGTTATAACAAAGATATATCAATTCAAATCCAATAGGTATATCAATTATGATCGAATATATATATATATATATATATGGGAGATATCAAATGTATTTGAATCTGCGAGTTAATGCATTCAAGAAATCGATTTAGATAGTTATTTAAATTTCATCCAATCTAAAATTCAAATTCAAGTTTACAAGATGAATGAATAATTTTCGAATTGAATTTCTTATATCTGAAGAAAACTGAATTTCAAGAACGTTACTTAAAATCAATTAGAATTAGGGCGCCTAAAATATTCCAGTATTTTGAAATCGAATTCAAAACTAATTTGAATTAATCAAAGAATTCAAATAGATTTAAAGCTGTCAATATATTCAATAATCAAGAAGTCCAAGAAAGTTGGTTATATGATTTCAAATAATTGCAAACATCAAAATCGAATTGAATTTTATATCAATTAACTATGTAGTAAAAAGCGATTTAATCTTTAATCTTTATCAATCAAGATTTCAATTAGATTTTATATTTGATTTCACATAATCAAGAAACCAAAAACAACTTGTTATTTAGATTTCAGAAATCCAAGATCAAAATCAGTTTTTCAAATTATGAATGTTCAAATTTTGATTTTAGATTCTAACTTACGAAAGTCAATGAATTTCAAGAACCCTCAAATTAATTTCAACAGAAATCAAGAAATTGGTATCAAGAACCATCAACAAGATATGGAACAATATAACCAGGATTTTCTTGAAGAATCAGTAATCACAAACATGCAGATGATGACGTCAATTAATTTCAACAGAAATCAAGAAATTGGTATCAAGAACCTTCAACAAGATATGGAACAATCTAACCAGGATTTTCTTGAAGAATCAGTAATCACAAACATGCAGATGATGACGTCCATCAGTCTTGAATTTCTTCACCACCAGCCAGAACTTTCAAGAACTTTCAGTTGAGAGAGAGAGAGAGATCACGATTTTTCAAGAGAAGAGAGAGAATGAGCACAAAAAAGAATACCTTAGAAAGAGGCTACATTGGATATTTGTAGTCTTCAACTGTTATTGGGCCTAATTTTCCTTGTCTTATTGGGCTTCTACCTTAATTATAAACTTATTATCCCTAATATACTCCATCACATATTTATCTAATAAATGTCTATATATTACTACTATATTCAACTACTTAATTAATTTCATTAAATATCTATTATATTAAATCATCAAAATCCTTTTCCTAACATGTTTGTCTACTCCATCTTCCAAGCTACCTTCTCTTTTGTGGCATCAACGATTGGGACACCCCTCCTTTGAAAAATTAAAGAAAATATTTCCTTCTCTCAAAAATTCTTGTGCGAGTCATGTCAATCAGGGAAACATCATCATTCTTTCTTATCCACACAGTGACGGACCGCCTACTTCCACTCCATTTGACCTTGTCCATTGCGATGTTTGGGGTCCTTCTCAAACTTCATCTATTGCCGACCATCGGTACTATACTGTCTTCATTGATGATTATACCCAAGTCAGCTGGACCTACCTTCTCCATGACCGCACCGAAGTCTCCACCATCATAACTTAATTTTTCAACGAGATACAAACACAATACAATACTCCAAAAGTCTTCCGCAGCGATAACGCCCTGGAATTAGTTCAGTCCTCACTTCAAATCTTCTTTTCTGATCGTGGTACCATTCATCAGACGTCATGTCCTCACACCTCACACAAAACGGTGTAGCAGAACACAAACACCGTTCCCTTCTTGACATAGCTCGCACATTACTGAGTGAGATGCATGTTCCCTCTTATTTATGGTCCGACGCTATCCTCACCGCCACATATCTTCAAAATTGTCTTCCCTCTTCCGCACTCAATGGCGATATCCCTCTTCGTCATCTTTATCCCAATGCCATGCTTTTCCCTCTACCTCCACGAGTGTTTGGATGTGTTGCCTTTGTCCAAGATCACTCAATTTCTATCTCTAAACTTGCTCCTCGTGCCAAAAAAGGGATCTTTATTGGCTACTCGCAAACACAAAAAGGGTATCGGGTTTTCTTTCCTGACACTCGTACCTCAGTAATTTCTGCCGATGTGACCTTCCATGAAGAGTCTCCTTTCTCTTCTCTAGAGATGACTCCTTCTTGTGTTCCTGTAACACCTCCACCGGGCTTCTCTTCTCTGCTCGATGTTACGAATACCTCTCCTTCTCTTCACATCTGCCCAGGTTCCACCCCCTCAACTTCCCCTCGTCCATCCTTAGCTCCGTCTTCCTCATCAGCACCTGATGCAGATCTTCCTAACTCCGATGGTGACTCACCCGTCATCTCTCCAGCCTCAATGCCGGCCTCTCCATCTCCTGAATCCTTGTCTCCTGCTGATGACCTTCACCTTCCCATCGCCCTACGCAAAGGTACCCGTGCGTGCACTCATCACCCCATTTCTCATTTCGTCACCCATGATCGTCTTTCCCTCTCCTTTCGTACCTTTGCCCTTGCCGTGGTCTCTGACTCAATACCCAAGACGTACGATGAAGCAGCAAAAGTACCTCAGTGGAAAGCTGCCATGGATCTTGAAGTTCAGGCTCTCGTTTCTTCGGGCACGTGGACTTTGGTCCCTCGCCCTTGAGATGCCAATATTGTCACTTGCAAATGGGTATTCAGAGTGAAGCCCAATCCCAATGGTTCCATTGTCAGACACAAAGAACGATTGGTCGCTCGCGGACTCACCCAGATCTATGGGATCGATTATATTGAGACCTTCTCTCCGATCGTTCGCATGAACTCCATCCATGTGATTCTCTCATTGGCGGTCAATCACGCATGGGGTCTACGTCAGCTTGATGTCTCTAATGCTTTCCTATATGGAGATCTGGAGGAACAGGTGTTTATAGAGCAATCTTCAGGGTATGTTGCTCCGGTGGAGTCATCCAAGGTGTGTCATCTATGGAAAGCCATTTACGGCCTCAAGCAGAGTCCTCGGGCATGGTTTGCCAAATTTGGTGGTCTTCTCAAACACTTTGGTTTCACTCTGTGTCAAGCCAATCCCACCGTGCTCACCAAATGCACACCTACAAGTATTATTATTCTCACCATCTACATGGATGATATGCTTATTATAGGCAGCAATATTGAGGGTATTCAGACAACCAAGGCCTATCTCCAATAGCACCTCAGCCTTCGTGACTTGAGCACTACTCGGTATTTTCTTGGTATCGAGTTTGCTTACCAAGGTGATAAAATATCCCTCTCCCAATGCAAGTATGCTCTAGATATCCTTTAGGAGACAGGATTTCTGGAGTGCAAGCCCGCTTCCTCTCCAATGGAGGTCCATCCTCCCTTTTGGGACAATTCTTTATCACTTCTCCCTTATGCTGATCGATATCGATGACTTGTTGGGAAGCTCATCTATCTAACAGTGACGCATCCCAACATCGCATATGCAGTTAGTGTTCTTATTCAGTTCATGAAGGAACCACATCAAGTTCATTGGGCAGGAGCTTTACAGGTACTTGCATACATCAAGAGTGCACTTGGACGAGGGCTTCTTTATCAGAGACATCATCACCTTCGCATAGAAGCTTATTCAGATGCATCATATGAAACTGACTTAGGGGATCGTAATTCCACTACTGGTTATTGCACTTATGTCGGCGGTAATCTGGTTACATGGCGTTCTAGGAAGTAGAAGGTCGTCGCTTGCTCTAGTGAGGAGTCCGAGTATCATGCCATGGCCTCCACAACACGAGAGATGGTATGGCTTCAATTTCTGTTATAGGAGCTTGGCATAGAGCCTCTGACATCTGTGCCAATATAGTGCAACAATCAAGCAGCTATCTTCATTGCTAAAAATTAAGTGTTCCACGAGTGAACCAAGCACATTGAGGGAGACTGCCATTATATTTGTGACAAAGTAATGGCAGGGATCATATCGACTCCATTTTTCGCATCTTCCCAACAACTTGTAGACGTCTTCTCCAAGAGTTTGCCGGGTATCTCCTATGACAGGATCAACACCAAGCTGGGCATGTCCGATGTATATGCTCTAGCTTGTGGGGGAATGTTAAATAAGGCTTCCTTGACTAGGCCTATCTAAGTGGGCTTCAACCCACCTACTCGCTCTCTCTCTCTCTGTCTCTCTCTTTATTTTTTTCTTTTTTACGGGGCACGTAGTTACATCAATCTCTAACGTTGTTTTCCTCTTCTCTCTCGATCTTCCCTTCTCTCTCGAAACGGGATTCTGCTTCTCTTTGCAACATCTATTATGTCTCATGCCTTTCAGATCACCATGTCTTCATCCCCTTACTGTCATCCCCTTTGAAAAATTCCTTTTTCATCACATACCTACCTTTTACTTACTTTTCTATCTCACTTGTATATCACTCCTCTGCCGCACTCGTTCTTCTAATATCCTCATTATCACTAAATACTATATCCTACAATCACCTTAAGCTTATTAAAAAGTATTATTTTCCCTCATCTTATTAATCAATATTTAAGATAATGAAATCCTTAATTATGATTCCCAGTGATGATGATCCGTATTCATAACTAATTAGATTTATTTATGTGACTACATTTAGATTTTTTTTATTTAACTAAAAAGCATCAACGAAAATTTAGAACCCTAATTTAAAATTTATCATTGGGTGTCATTTAAAATTTATCAACGACAACGGTAGCCCTTTTATTGTGCTTTTTCTACCTCCCCTAATCATTTTTTTAAGATTGGAATCATACATAAGAATCAAATAGAGATATCAAGGACAGGTGTGGCTATATTTTTCTTGATGGGCATAATTCTTTAAGTTTTCTTGAATCTATCTTATCATGAATGGTAGAAGATCACATAAGAACCATGAAAATCAAGATAAAGTTGGTAGAGAAGAGGATTAAAATAATAGGGAAGATCATTTAGAAGATTATATTTTAAATGAAGATGCAGGATATGGATGACAGATATTAAATAAATATTATGTTCCCCTATGTATGAACCGATTTATAAAAGTAACACTCACTGGTGCGGAATAAAATTATAAATTTGTTCATCATATGATTCAGTCGCTTCCTAACTTCAATGGTTTTATCTCTGGAGGATCCATATAAACATTTTTTAGAAGTTACCCTTATTTGTAAAAATATTCACCTCTATAATGTTACTAATGGGGTTATAGAAATGGACTATTTCACTTAAGTTTTACGGATAAAGCCCAAAGTTGGTTTAGATATTTTATCTGTAAACACTGGAAAATGGAAATCATATTTTTGAAAAAAGTATAATTATGTTGGAAAAATGAATACATATCAAAGTGCAATGCAAGAATCGTGTCAAGGATCTATAAATCCCTAGGTGAAGCATGGAAAACAATAATGGAATTAACCCAAAAGTTTCCACACTGTGGTATTCAAAATTAGTAAAACATTTAATACAGGATAGAAAGACCAAGACAGAAAAATGATTGATTTGGATAGTGGAGGTGAATTTATGCATAAATAATTTAATGATTCACTTGTAATTTTTAACAATTTTGGCTGAAAATGATGCTTATTATTTCACTCTTGATCATAATGAAAATAATAAAAATTCTTGTTGAGGAAATATGATTAATGGAATTGAAGTTGAACCTGACTTACAAAAAAAAATAAGTAAAATATTTTCTGATTTAACTTCATGCATGAATTATTTAAAATCACTTAATTCATCTCATCCTTTTGAAATAGATATTTTTATTTGGAATCATTGTTTCAGTGCTGATAATGTGAAAGTGTACTCCTCGTTACATGAAAAATTTATGGCCATTGATAGGTCCAAGATGAATAGACCTATGGGAAACAATTCTTGGAATCCTAGAGATAGTAACTACTATAGAAACAAAAAAAAGAAACAACAAGTCTTTATTTTTTCATTTGTAAGAAATAAATTTATTCCCATAGGCCACCCAGAACATTTTTATCAATCTAATAATTCTTCATGAAGATTAAGCTTTAAGGGCATTTTTAGCACAATGTTGTTGAATCTAAAAATAGGGGGGAGAGCCTCATTAGATACCCAAGCGAGTCACTTTGAACTTCTCCGTTCTCTTTCTTCTCTTGCTCTTCCTTTAGTGCTGCTTCTAGCGGAGACTGAATGCATAGGAATCAGATTTTAGGAATGAAGACAAGATCAATTTGATCTTGATCGTGTGGATGTCTAAAGGCTGATGAGCCTAAAAGGAGGCATGAATCTATATACATTTTAAGGTTATTTTTGCATTATTTTAACTATATTATCTTGATTTTGGTATAAATTCTCATCTCATATATTTAATGGGCCATTTGATAAATTACACCTTTTTAATATGTGTTTGACATAATTTAATAGCCCAGTAATTCTCAATAGAAATATACTAAAAAATTATAAATTTTAATGGGTCTAACTCTTCACTCTAATATGTTATTCTATATTTTTCCCATAGCCAACAAGCATCGTCACCCAAGCAAAAGCACACACACAAAAGACCAAGTCCAAAGAAGTCCCACAAAAGGAGCCCATAGTATCAGAGTGAACTAGTCAAACATAGCCCACACATGCATGCAGGGAGATGGCATTTTAATTCATATATCATATTCAGATAACATTTATATACAATTTTTATTTATGAATCATCTATCTAAACTGTTTTGTTTCAGTTTGTGCAGGCCTAACCAACAAGAAACGAGCTGGATTGCGGCCCAATGGGCTGCGATCTTGAGGAAATTTTGAAACAAATAACAGGCTTCAAGCTGACCCAACCAAATCCCACATCATAATGGGCTTCTTTCAGTATTCCAATATAACCTCATTTATCCGATTTTCTTAAGGAAGATCGAACAACGAGATCTTCTTATTTTTATTAATTTTTCTTTCCTTTTCTTTTATAGTCTTCTGATTTGCCTCACTCACTTACGAGGATGGTGGGCCCCCAGGATGAGTGAATCAGAATGGTCAAAAGGCTAACAGAGCCTCGGGGATGCACCAAAGTTGAAGGGTTCTACAACTATTATTTAACTCATGATCACATGAGATCTGACGACCTGGGGCAGATACGTCATCTACACCCCTGGACGTCCTCCTCCTCCAGCCAAACAGTGGTTTCCAGCCAAGGGGAACTGCCACAAGTAATCTGACAGCCTGGGGGAACCTCGATGGCTGGTTCAGACCATCTACGACGATGGGAGGTCCTTCCTAGGCCTTAAAAAGGGCTAAATGGCCCCCACCTCATCATTTTTTGACCTTTCAAAATATTAAATAACATACAAGGGAAGAGTTAAACCCATTAAAATTAATATTTTTTAAAAAATATTTGCAATTAAAATTAAAAATTTTTTTAAAAATATTTTCAATTAAAATTAATGGGCATGTAAATTATGTAGAATTATCTAAAAGTTTTCTTTTAAACAAACGGCCCATTGAATGAATGAAATGAATAAATGATGCTGAATTTTCTCTATAGTATGTTATTTTAGTGGGTTTAAGATAATCCCTGAAATGAAGAGAATATAAGTAAAGTGATGCAAAAATAACCTAATGTTTTTTAGAATTCTGTGACTCGTTTTTAGTTCATCAGAGTCTGATCACTGAAACAGTTTTAAGATGCTCACTTGAGGAACCAAGAACTCACAGTATATGATTCAGATCATGTTGATTAAGACCCAAAATTCCCAGAATCATGAAGACTACGATCTAAACAAGGTATGATGTTGGATTTTCTCAATGCATTATGAGCCTATTCTAAAATAAGATAATATATTTTCCCAAACTTTAGGGTTAAGTAAATAATTATAATGAAAGAAAGAGAAGAAATGAAACTCAAAGCTTACCTAAATTCTACATTACATTTAGATCCAAATCGGAGTCATTCTTCATCTTTTTTCATGGTAAAACCAAATGGAGAGGCAGTTTGTTGGAAAATTTCCTACCAGGTTGCCACAATACACTTGACAAGAAAATTGTACATATCATTGTATCTTATGTTGTAGGAGTTCACACTGTACCTTCAAAATTTTCCATCAATCTTGTAGGTTATTCCAATGTTGTGCCATAGAAAGAGTTACATACCACAAGGAAAATAGCCACATTCAGGTCAAAAGTACGATAATAACATTGGGAATTGTTAATTTTGGATATCCTTGTGAGACGAGATACCAGGATATAAATAGTTCCATCGATTAAAAATTTGGTTAATAGTGTCACTAGAATTATACTGATGCAACAAATTTTTAATCGATTCTCAAAATTTATAACAATTTGTAAGAATAGGATGAGAATGGGGTCATACAACACGGAGGCACTTTCGCAAGAAATTTTCATTCTATTCTTCTGAATTAATTTTGAGAATGAACTATGTACTTAGTGAGCTTTTCCTTATCATTAATTTGATTTTGTAAGTACTAAAAGGTAGTTAAATTTTCAGTATTTATATTCTTTATATTGGTAGTTAAATTTTCAGTCAGAGCAGTCCAAAGACGAATTTTCTGACCTATGGGTCAATCGAAATCACATTCTGCAATGAAATGGAATATATCAAAGCTTTGTTATGTATCAATATGAGAGTTATTAAGCAAAAAAATTGAATTTAAAATTTGATGGAGCACGCCCACTTGCTCCCTCAAAGACGTCTTCAACGCTGTCCTTCTCGTCATCGACAGCCCGCCGGGTAACCTTCCGGCCGACCGGCACGCCAAGGCCCCAAAGAAGACACCTGGCTTCAACATCCCAAGTGGAATTACGCTCGTCTTTATCGCGTTTTGGTTTCTTCCACCGTCTTCGTTTAGTTGCGTTTATGCTTTCGGTCACATCTAGTCGCCTTCATCATGTTGTGATGTGTCCGTCATTTCGTCCATCGTTTATGTGTGCGTTTTTATTTCTATTTTGTAAGGATGACCCCTGCGCAACGATGACACACACAAATCGAGAAATGGTCCAAATTTTTAATTCTATTTTGTAAAAGGGTCTTTAGTTATTTTGGGCCTCTCCCCAACCCCGTTTATGAGTTATTTTGTTTTTTTATTTTATATGGTTGTAATGGGGGCCTATTATATAAGGGCCCCCCTTAATGGACTATTCCCCCTTTATGGTCCAGTCCTCCTTTAGGGCCCATCTCAATTTCCCTATTTACGGGAAGGGATGGCGCCCTAAGAACTCAAACCAAGTATTGTTGATTTGAAGTGTTTTTGTGTTGCTTGGTCTCACTATGAAGAAATCTATGGAGAGCTTGAGGAAGAGAGAGATTGACGAAGAGAAGAAGTGATCGTTAGAGAGGTATCGTGGAAGGGACAAGGGTTAGGACTACGTTCCTTCCCTGATGTAACACGACGGGCGCCGGGATCGAATGGCTCGTGTTACACAACAGGGAGGGCAGGGGTAATCATTTCATGTAGTGGAAACAACTAATGTGGACGTATGCAAGTGATGATGATGCAATGATAAAATATATGAGAAGTATAAGTCCGACGTAGATGAACACCAACAACCTCTAGGCTACAGTAAGTGTGACGTGGAAATGCCACTAGGCTCCTGATGACCCGGATGATGGGTTGAGGGCGGACGGTGCGAGTACAACTATTGCCGCTTGTGCGAGCACCGTTCAAAGCGCCAACCAAGATCGTACCGATAGAAACCTATTCCCACTAACGTATTTCTATCTATCAATAACCTAACTCCAGTGGTGGAGAAACATTCGGAGGCGTTAAAAGAAATAATATAACGCCGAGAGGGAGATAAGAGCGTACCAGTAGCAGTAGGCGAGACAATGTCTATTTCAACAGCGGGCGACAGCGAACCGCACGTCGGCGCGATGACCGTACAGGTAGACAGCAATGTGAGTAGGCATTTTGGCACGAGTAGATGCATCGGCGGGCGTAACAATGGATGCAGCAATGGGCGTGGCAATGGCGCAGCGAGAGCAGGTTGCGACGGTGCAACAAAATGGCAGTAACAGGAGGTGTGGTGGCTCGACACACTGGCGTGGCACAATGGCAGCGAACGCGGCGGCCTGGGGAAACAAGTACAAAGGCTGCAAGTGCAACAATGATAGGTGTGGAGGTGATGGGTGCTGCGATGACGAGTTTGGTGGCAATTGCGGGCTGTTTCGGCAGCCTAGGGTGGCTACGGTGGCTTTGATGGTTGCGGGCTGATACGGCGGCCATGGGCTGCTGCGGTGGCTGTGGGCGGCTAAGGGCGGCAAGGGGCGGCCACAGGGGCGACGGCAAGTAGTCGACGGTGGCTCGGGCTGGCCGAGGGCCGCTGTGGGGCGGCCGCAGGGCAGCCTAGATACAGCTGCTAGGCGGCCTAGAGGTGGCCGCGGGGGCAATCGAGAGTTGGTCGTGTCGCATGCCATGAGGGCGGCCGTGGCGCTGGTCGCGAGGCCAGCCGTCGAGCCGCAGAGAGGCAGCCGCGGCGCCCGCTGCGAGAGCTATCACGGGGCCCACCCAGCTCAATGGCTGCCAAGCTGCCGAGAGGCGGCCACACCGCTGGTCGTAAGGTTGGCTGCGGGGTTGGTTGCCGAGCTGCCGAGAGGCGGCCACAAGGGCGGTCACGGGGTCAGCCATGGGGCGATGGTCACAGGATGGCGGCGGGCAGTGGTAGAGGTGCGAGGGCCGAGGGCCAGGGCTGACGAGTGCGGGTAGAGAGCGAAGGCCGAGGGGCGAGGGGGAGGGAGACGGCGGCTGGAGCTTTGGCCAAGACGGCGGCCACGGCGGTTTCTGGTGAAGGCAGCGGCAGTTGTCGGCAAACTCTAGGGTTTTTTCTCTCTCTCTTTATTTTTCAGTGGCATTTTCATAAATATGTCAAAAACTCAAAAAGATACTAGAAAATACAGGTAAATCACAAAAATCACATTTTTCTATCTTTTTTCTCCTCTTCTCTTCCAATGGGCGGGCCCCACCTTTTATACCAACAAATATGGGCCTTCCCCCATAGAAATAAAGGGGAGAAGCCCCAATTGAAAGTAATTAGGGCCCCCTAATAGGAGAGAGAGACACCCTAACATGCCCACACGTGCGCTAACACACGCGAACAATGTGTAGATCCATACAGCGGTCAAGACACATGTGAATAAACAAAAATAAACACATACGCAGCCGACATTCAAGGCCTACTAAACAAAGAAAATATAATGAAAGATAATGTCAAACGTTGACGATGTCAGGTACTCCGAAGGTTGGGTCTCTTGCATGAGCCCTCGCTCGACGAACTGGTTTGCGGGGTCTTCAAAGCTGGATGGTCCGTCATCATCCCCCCCCCTATCCCCTCTTGGTCCATCGCCATTCGCCCTACACCCACCATCGGGCGTACAGGAAATATCTCCGTGCCGCTCTTGGTGGGGAAGACTTACCGCGTCTGTCAACACCCCCTGCTCTAGGAAGTCTCAATTGAACCAAATCTGGAAGGCCTCAATTCATTAACTGAAGTTGACATTTGCCCTCTTGTGGCACGCGAGTTTCCTACCCTAGTCTCCAAGACACGCGAGACCTCCAGTCGGATCCCGCGAGACATATCTAGGCAGGTCAGGTCAACAACCTAGATCGAACCTCTACGGTGACCGCCTCAAGCCCGACAGGTGCAACCTGGGCATCTCGGATTTGGCTGCTGGCATCTGCTCGTCAAGGTGCCCCACAACGACTGTTTGATTGTGAAGGATCCACAGGTACCTAATACAAATCTCGCACGCTTGGTGCCTACTAAGGCGACCATGGGGAAGGACGTGTAGTGGGGTGCAAAAATTATCACCGGGTGTGCAAATTTTCGCACGCACAAAAGGGTTTGTGCAATGTTCGATATGGTTTCGTGCAGAAACTCGCACCGCACATCGCATGAATCTGCACAGCTCACTATCGTCGGGCCAGGGCGGCGCCGTCGTGTTGCCAAGAAGACTACACAAAAGGGCGGGGGGGGGGGGGCAAAAGATAAATGTCCTTAGAGGTGGTTGAAATGGTTAATAGCATTGCATTTTGGTTCTGATTCAAGATCTGAGTGTAATTTTTCATTTATAAACTGTTTGTCATCTCATCTTATATCTAAGATCCATATATCAAATTTGAATTCCACCTGAAACTCACTTTCCCCAAATTTCCACTTTTCCTCTCTAGATTTAGACATTTTTCGCTGAAAAATTCAATTACACATCTAATCTAGCTAAATCTAAAGTTTCACTTGAAAATGCATCCATCTTGAAGTCCAATTTTGATGCAAGACGTCGTCTAGGATGTCGTCCGGTTGGTACCGAGACGATGCTCGATTACCTAGATAGTGGATTCAGGCTTCGTCAACGACGTCGTCCAACGGATAAACCCTAATGGGGTATGTAACTATGAGTGAGATGATGCGTGCTACTTGGTTGTGCTTGTAGGCCCCCGACTCGATGAAGAGTGCTGAACTCCGAGCTCCAAAGGGATATTGGGTTCCATTGACGGTAGCCCCCTGACCCTCGTTGGAGGGATGACGACACCTACAATGCCGAATGGAATCAATCAGTAGGGGCTCGCACATAACAAACGGCCTAGAGCCGTACCTGTAAGACGCTCAAGTTTCATAGTTATCTCTCAATCCTCTCTCACCTATCTAGCCCGAGAGCGGTGGAGACAATCAAAGATATACTGCAAGGAATAATATAACAAGCAGCGAGAGGACGATGTACCTCATCAGCAAGCAACTCGTCATGTAGAATCTTCCTCAATGGCAGCAATCAGTGTGGGTGTGGTGGAGAAGAGCCGGAGAGGGCGGCGTGCTCGACCGGTGGTGAGGCGTAGGAGCAATTGGCCGCGCTTGGAGGCAAGGGTTTGAGAGAGAGACGATGAATGCAGCTCACCATGATGCCGGGCGGAGTGAGCGCGTTCCTATGCAGTAGGATAGCCCGAGCCGCAAACGAAAACCGGGGCGATCGTAGTCTAGCACAATCGCACGGGAGGGCGAAGGCGTTAGCAGCACAAGCGCAGCACGAGCGACGGCGTAGGATGTTTGAGGTGCTAGCATGAGGATCTGTCACGGTCGAACGGTCATTGTGGGGCCCGTTGATGAGCTGATCCCAACGGCCAAATCTCGAGGCACCCAGGTTGCACTGGTTGGGCCTGATATGGTCACCTAGGGAAGGTCCAAATTGTGCAAACATTTTTTTTGTGCGTTTGTGCGGTGTGGTATGAATTTCACACATCCCACCGCACACCGCACCGCACACCGCGCAAGGGTCGGTGCGGTGCAGTTTTGTGTGGTTGTGCGGATATTTTTTAAGGGTGAAAAGACTAACATCCCTTTGCACCCGACCTCTGTTTTGTAAACCAACAATCTGGATCGTAGAGGGTGAAAAGACTAACATACCCTCAAGATTTGGGCACAATCAGACGGTTGGATCTCAAGATATTGCAAGTTTACTTCTGATTAATCTCAGCCCTTAGATTGGACTTTATATCTCCTCCACGCCGGTGCCAACCAGGTAAAATGGTGCTTTCTGATTCACCAGATGTGTTTCTTGTTTTCTCTACCATCGGATCATGTGTCACCACCTGTCATGTGCGCAAAAAACAAAACAATCAATGTGCATTAAACGAGACAGATATACACCTTTTGAACAGCTGAGAGCATGCCGTATTTTTAATGAAATGAAGGTACTTTGAACTTATTCAATGCACCCATGTTACGATTCGCTGCATGAATTTATTGCACAAAAAAGACAGAAAATAATCTCCTCGAGCGGCGCATTAAATTTTTCTTTAAAATTCAAAGCTCCTTCAACCTTTGTGCCATGCATATATAAAAACGAGCGCTGTTTTGATCATTATGGCATTGCAAATCGAGACGGCATACTGGCCAGAAAACTATAAAAATTTTGGAAAATTTTCAGAAAAATTAGTAAATTCCCTAAAAACTTCATGCCAAGTATTTTATGCCCTGCAAAAAAATAATTCTTTAATGCACTAAGTTCAAGATGTCATGAAAAAAATACTAAAAGTATATTAAAAAGTTCATGAAACCACAGTGCAAGCTATTTGGTTCCGTTTAATTATAATTACATGCAAATATGGACATTAGAATGCATATATTTATGTAATATGCATGAATTTTCAAAGTTAACTTGAAAGTTATCAACATCTATGGGTCAAGATGCATAACATCACTTTGAGAAAATTGAACCAAATCCCTAATCACCGCTAATTTCTCACCTCATGGTGTGACACATTCGTGTAATAGCATATTGATGATGTAGCATGATGATGGCATGGCATAATAATTATTGTGGCAAGGACACTGATGTGGCACCATATACCCTAGCTAGTACATAAACCCTGGCTTGGCAACAATCATAGAACCTTTTATGGCAAGGCAGAAATTTCATGTTTAAGATGGCACATAACCCAATATGAAGGCCAACACATCAGAAGGAAAGGAAAAATGATAAAAAATATGAATAGGGAGATCAAGAAAGGGAAGTGCAAGAAGATGGCGGTCACCTTGGGAACATAATAGAGCGGAGGGGACCAGGGAAAAATAATAATTTGAAAACTTCTCTTATCTTATCGTTCATATATGTAAGACTCAAAAACCTAAATGCTAATAATTTCTCATCCCTAGATTAAGGATGATATATCACATATCTCAAGGTGCCAGTATGGCATATTCCAAGTCAACAATCTAAAACAACTCTTGAGACAAATATAACCCTTGACTGCTGTAGATCATGAGGCAGAAATTGGTTTTGATACAATGTGGAAAGTGATATATTCAATAAGATCTGAGAGAATAAGGGAGGCCTCCATATCATATTTAGAGGAGATCACGTGAAAGAGATGTAAATTGGAATATTCCAGTACTCGAGACATTAGTGGATCTTGAGAGACATAAAAAAGGTGTACACATACCTGGTGATAGTTAAAATGAAATTATCCATGCATAATATGTCCTATGCAACTCAAGTTTACACATACCTTGCAAAATCATGACTTGAATTTACATGGCTACTAGTTTGGTATAAAACCATATGGAGATTATAAAGATCAATTTTTGTGAACATAAATAGGAAATCCTATGTTGCCTTCTTTGTTAGTGGATAAAACATAATCATCACATGGTTATTATATTTTATCTCAGATATTTTGATGTCCTTCTTGAGTTAATGACAAATATTAATTTTTGGATACATTTTAGATTATAAATGACCATATTCATGGGATATAGTAATAGTTGTCTCATCATTGGACACACCCTTGGACTTCATTCCACATATTTCACATTAAGACTACTAAATAGGATCTCCATTCATGAAATTTGAATAAGATGGAGAATTTACAATTTGGTTGAAGGCCATACAAGTCCCTCAATGATGTTATCCCAGCGGGTGGCTCATAAGCTCAAAAGTTAGGGCTTTCATTCATCGTTGGTACTTTTCAGATTAATCAAAAAAATATAAACATGTACTTCAGTAAATTTTAGCTAGTGACAAGTACAGATTGTCTCCACAAGCAACAGTGATTAAGGATTTAATATTATTAAAACTGTGATAAATGTGGTAAGATGAGTTACATGTAAAATATGGAGTAGAGTGATGAGAAAATTTGAGGTGAGATACTACTATAAATAAAATAATCATAGTAGATACGAGAAAATGAGAATTAAGATTTTAGAAGATTGAGCAAGAGCGAGGATGATATGACGATGAGAGAAATGCACAGCGGTGACATAAATTGTAAGTCAAATGAGTATAATAATGATGACACAATGACGTGAAAATGATAAGAAGATAATAAGTATATGGACGTGAGACACTGATGTGATGTGATGGTAAAATTGATTTATGCTAACAATGATGTCAAGAAAAATCAATGTAAGGCGAGGATACTTACCGTATATTCTTATGTTCTGCCATAACCTTGGTGATTTGTGAGTGTAGATAAGCTCCCCCTCTTCTTTTTTGCCTCTTCCCTCAAGCTCAGGACACCACGAATAAGCTTGATGGATCTCATAAGCTCACTAGCTTTCAATCAGCCAGAAAGAGTAGGAAGTTTAAGAATAAATTTGATAAGCATCCGCACTCTATTTATAGATAGCACATGGATGGAAACAAAGTTTTCCTCAAATTTTCAGCTCAATCGGCCTTCTAGATCGTCATATATCAAGCTTTTAAGTAGGAGCAATCATAGCCATCCACATGTTCTCCCTCCTCATCATCGACATTGACGCTTCCTCATTTTTCATTGGTGGTTGAGATAACAATTGCCATTCATTTAATGATTGGTATGATCATATCATCTTCCACAATCATGCAGTCTAAAAACCCAGTGTGTTTATCCGAGAAGAAGAGGGCAAGAATAGTATTTGATTTATTATTTATTCATTGTGACATGTAGAATGCGTCGATGCACACTAAATCACAGTATTCTATCATTAAAAGGGAATATCCATAATGATTTCCTGACATGGCACACATTTTTACATGCCACATCAGGATCTGAATGATTTATTAATCAATTGTGACACTACGACTTTATATTTTTATTCATTCCCATAAAATATTTTGACATTTCTTTCTGCTTTTTTATAACTTTTCTTCTCAATCTACAAATCAGAAATTTTTTGTTAATTATTGGAGCATTGTGGCACCATGATGTAAGATGCCACAATTGTACCCTTTCATGATGATTAGCACATCTAATAATTTCGAACACTTTTAACTTGTCACCATTTGATCAAATCGAATGGCAACACATGGCGGAAATATTTTTAGGAAAAATTATAATTAATCAATATAAATAAATACTAATTCACAAAAATATTTCCAAATTAAAATATTAATTTCTTTAATAATATGATGCCGGAGAAATTATATTTTATATTTTAATGCTAGATAACACACAATTATAATTATTTTAATGTATAATAATATATAATATTCACACAAATAACATAATAATTTGTGTTTTGGCTGCAAATGAACATAAACAAAAAAGTAACTATGACAATGGTTTTCTCTATATACATATACAGATACATGATCATTGTGAGGTCTTTAAGAACAATGGGTATTTCTCCATGCATCACAAATGATGAATGGGTTCCTAAAAGTGGACATAGTATGTATATCCATAATCGTTCCTATATTTATCATTCAATTTAGTGATACTATCATTAAGTGAACCTACTCTTGATTCTAATCTAACATTCTCCTCAATTAATATATTGTCAAACTCTATTAGTCAAATTCTAGGGCCTGAGGTTTTTCACCACTTACTAATCTAGTGGATTGATCTCCATCAATTTATTCCTTCAGCCCGGAATTTTCCTTTTAAAACATTTTTACATCACGTCTAAAATTTTTGATTGTTTAGTTTTTTTATTGATTTACGTACTACACCCAATCTCGGGTGCGTCATGTGAGCCGATAGACTTTTATGATCCCAAGTCTTGTCTGGAACTGTAGAGGGATAGGTAACCCTCTCACCCAAACCCATCTACTCTCCCTTATCACTAGGCATAGATTAGGCATCGTGGGGCTACTCGAGCCGATGATTACATCGGATCAATCCCCTACCATCGCGAGGAAACTTGCGATGGACCATGCTTACTGCCATCCATCGAATAAGCTCTGGCTTCTCTAGAAGTGAGACTATTCGATCACACTCTTGGCCGAACGGATGCAGTACGCCACCTTTGACATGCTGTGTTGCCCAAAGCCCTACCTACTTACCATTGTGTATGCTCCACATAGACACATCGAGCAGGAGGCACTCTGGGAGGAACTCGCCCACCAATATCCACTCCCACTCACAGCTAGTTGAACTACCTTGGCTTATAGCTGGAGATTTCAACTGCATACGGGACACTAGTGAGCACCAAGGGGGCTGCCCACCTCGGCTACGCTCTATGCAAGCCTTCAATGATTTTATCCACATCACTTACCATCGGGGAGAAGTGGACTTGGTGCAATGAACGTCAAGTGGATGCACGTATATACGAACGGCTTGACCGCTGTTTCACTAATAGCACCGCATTGATGCAGTGCACCCTCACGGTAGAGATCCTTATGAGATTTTACTCGGACCACACACCGATTCTCCTCCTCCCGGATTTGAGTCATCGGGTCCGTCGTCCCCCATTTCGATTCCAAACTATGTGGTTGGAACATAGTGATTTCCATAGATATGTACGTAGTCATTGGCATGGCTCAATTTCTACATCGCCTATGGAGACCTTCAGCTATCGTCTCAGGAACCTCAAGCTCCACCTCAAATGGTGGAACCGTCATGTCTTTGGAGATGTCCATTCACCGGTCGAGGAGCTGAAAAAGAAATTGGTTGATGCCGACCGCCACCTACAGGAGTACTGGACAGATGACATGGGAGAGCATCAGCTCCGCCTCAGAGAGCAGCTGGAGGATGCCATGCGACGACAGGAGATTTTTTATCTCCAGAAATCGCGCATCCAATGGCTGCGAGAGGGTGTTAGGAACACACGTTTCTTTCACGCCTCGATCCGTCATAGAGCGCGCCCGAACTATACGACCCTCCTAGAGATGCACGGACAGGACCCTGCCAAACTAGTAGGCACAGGAGTGGAGTATTATCACTCCCTCCTCTCCTCGCAGCCCATTGTTATGAGCGAGGACATTCTCTCCTCCATCCCTTCCTTGGTGACCGACCAAGAAAGTGCACTTTTGTTAGCCCCCCCGTCACGAGCGGAGATCAAAGAGATAGTCTTTACCTCGGGCCATAACAAGGCCCCACGTCCGGCTGGCTTCACTGCTGAATTCTATACGGCGTGCTGGGATGTTGTAGGCACTGACTTGGTACTAGCTATCAAGGAGGCGTTCCAACATAAAGTCTTCGCAAGGAGTTGGAAATCCACTTTTTTGGAGCTCATTCCAAAAGTGGACATCCCAACTTCCTTCCGTGACTTTCGTCCGATCAGTCTTTGTAAGATCATTACAAACCGACTTGGACGTTTCCTTGATAGACTTATCTCGCCAGAACAGTGTGGCTTTGTCAAGGGTCAACAGATCCATGATAGCATCACACTAGTACACGACCTAGCCCAGTCGATAGCCACTCGTATTCCGGGCTCCAATGTCATCATCAAGCTTGATATGGAGAAGGCCTTTGATCGAGTCGAGTGGAAATTCCTCCTCGAAGTGTTGCGGCGCTTCGGATTCACAGATGCGTTCATCGCACTTGTCGATGCTTGCATTAGGGAGAATCACTTCTCCATCTTGATAGATGGAAATTCCACTAGCTTTTTCACGGCTACGTGGGGACTCAGGCAGGGTGACCCTATTTCACCTACCCTCTTTATATTGATGGAGGAGGCCGTTAGCTGTTCGCTCACACGGGCGATGAACGAAGGCCTCATCCAACTGTACTTCACGAAGAGGGGTTGCCCGATTCTTTCACACTCCTTATTTGCTGATGATGCCATCTTGTTCCTCAATGGATCTAAAAAATCCATTAAGGAATTTATGAGTGTCCTTACAGCGTACGAGCAAGCCTCCGGCCAGCTCGTCAACGCTTCGAAGAGCAGCAATATTGTGGGCCCCTCCACCACTACGAGGCGCTCTGAGATCATCCAGCATTACACATGATACTCACGAGGCCAGCTTCCGTTCGACTACCTTGGATGCCCTATCTTTCTTGGCCCTACTCGCCACCATTACTTTGATGCCGTGCTAGGCAAGCTCAGAAAGAAATTGGAGGGATGGAAACTTCGTTTCCTATCCCTAGGAGGCCGCATCCAACTTATCCGGCATGTCCTCATGAGTATCCCGCTACACACTCTGGTGGTCCACTCACTATCTCTTACGGTTCTTTGCTCTGTGGAGAGCCTATGCGCGCATTTCTTATGGTCTGGTCACCTCTAGGGAGAGAGGTGTCACCATTGGGTTTCTTGGGAGAAAGTGTGCCGGTCGACGGTCGAAGGGGGTCTAGGGATCAGACGCCTCTCGGACGTCCCAGACACGCTTCAAAAGAAACTTGTATGGCATATGCGTTCCACTCACTCCCCATTGGGGAGTTTCATCTTAGCCAAATACGGAGACTAGGCCCGGCGCGAGCTTGATATTCGGGGCCCCAAGCGATGGCGGACATGGCAGCGCCACTGGCTTGAGATGATTCATGTGACCCGTTGGCATATCGGCCGAGGAGACGTTAGCGCGTGGTATGATACTTGGCATGCTGATGCGCCACTAGCTTGTCATCCTCAGTTCGTACCACACTGCGTGCGCCTCACTGTGGCCCAGTTGCTTACAGGCAACACACCACACCTATGGGAGCAGCACGGTCTCCCCTTGGATACCCTATCCGAGGTCCAGACTACGCCCCTGGATTCTAGTGCTGATTGTGCCATCTGGACACTCACATCCCATGGAGCACACACGTGTCGTTCCTCTTGGGAGCATTTCCGTGTGAAATCTCCCTCACAGCATTGGGGTCAGAGCATCTGGCATTCAGCGATCCATACACGCGTCTCCTTTTTCCTTTGGAGACTCCTACACCGAGGCCTACCGACTGACGGCCGAGTGACTCAGATAGGCTACTCTATTAGTTCATAGTGCTATTGCTGTCCCACCCTCCCGCACACGGAGACGATCGACCACCTTTTCTTCCATAGTGAGACGGTAGTGGAATGCTGGCATCTCATCACTGACTACCTTCATCCTCTGACCCCGTCTGAGAGTTTTGGCAAGTTTATCCTCTCGCCAACTCGCTCTGCATGGAGCCCCATCCTCCCCATCACCATAGCTTATCTTCTATGGGAGATTTGGAAATGGCGAAATTCTTCTCGATTTGCACGTACACCCATGCGCGTTGTGGACATCAAGCGTCGAGTTCAGCTGTGGCTTCGGTGCATTCACCCTCTACTCCCACCCCGAGACGGTCGATCAGCGCTCACGTGCGAGCTCCTCCGCTCCATTGGCATCTCGGTGACCCCCACCGCCACCCGCATCCAGTATCGAGTTATTTATTGGCTCCCACCGCCAATAGGCTTTCTCAAACTGAATGTGGATGGTGCGGCGAAAGGGAACCCGGGGCCAGCAGGGGGAGGAGCTATCCTCAGAGACCACACAGGGAGTTTACTTTTTCCCTTCTCCTCTTTTTATGGCATACAAACTAATACAGTAGCCGAGGCCATGGCGATACGTGACGGTCTACTCCTCTGTGAGGAACAAAACCTTCACAATATCGTCATGGAATTGGACTCACAAATATTGGTTGATATGCTTCGTTCAGGCACATGCTCCTTGTGGCGACGACATCGTGCGTGGAAAGACATCATGTGGTGCCGCTCGCGCATAGCGTGCTTTCGTCACCAACTGAGAGAGGGTGATCAGACAGCCGATGCCCTCGCCAACCACGCGGTACATGCTCGCACCCCCTCCTCTCTTTTCCACTCTTGGCAGGCGCTCCCCACTACAGCCGGAGGATGCCATCGGCTCGATCGTATTGGCATGCCCTCCCTCCACACACGCCGCCTCCTCGCAAAGCCAGCCCCACGGGATTGGAGGATTGCGTGGAGTGCTGGCGTTCACAGCGTGGACAGCGCCTGCCCCGACTAGAGCGTCACCATGCACTACTTCGAACACACTTGACGATGGAGAGGACACACCCCGACTAGAGCGTCACCACGCACTACATCGACATCGCGGAGCAGCTCCGGAGGAATGACGGCGAACACACTTCCTCGAGAGTCTGCGAGGTATCACTCATGTATCTTTTCTTTTTCCTACATATGGGCGTGGACGAGTGGGATCCGAGTGTAATTGGGACATATATACTCGTTCCATGCCTTTAAACATTGGAAAACACTACATCCTATAAATAAAATCCCCCTGGGTGGCATCCAGGGCACGGCTGGATCGGACTACGGGCACAACCCTAGGGTTGGCCGTACCCGACACCGTGTATTTTGCCAAAAAAAAAACTTGTAATCCTGAAAATATGTATCTAGTACATTTTCAATATCAGATTTCGAATCATCTTCAATAGAAAAAGTGAATTCAAAAGATAAATCAGGATTCCATTTTTCTATGGCAAAATTTTCAACAAACCAGTTCTTAGAACTTTTGATTTTCACTTTCTAAATCACTCCAACTTGAAAATATGTGCTAATCATATCCACTGCTTAATATTTATTATTATTCCCAAACTTTGTCTAATAAAGACTTTCATTTTTTATCTTGCATCTCTGGACATTCATATATGAAGTGCCCATCCTTCTTGGAATGAACTGAAAACAGCCTTTTGCTTTATAAATATTTAAATGCTTACCTCATATCTTCATTAGGCTCTCATCTTGTTCTATAAAATATTAATTCATAAAAGGTTATAAGTCATCGCTAATCAGTGGATTAAAGAAATAATTTGTAATATTTCCTTATTTGGCAAAGACTTCAGTAAGGGTCAAACCATAAAGAGCTATAAATCAATTAGGAAAATTTTCAATATGGTTATATATATAGTTTTTATACATAAAAGCACAAAGCATCTCTGAGAGAAGCAATAGTTTCTTTTTTAAGGAAATTGAATGAATGAAAACCTACATTATGTTGAGAATAAATTTAAATATAGTTTAAAGAAACTTTTTAAATTCTGTAATGTTAAGGAATTACATAATAATGACTCAAAATGTCTTAGAACAACCTAAAATTTTGATGGTCTGTTTCTCGTGGCCACAACGTCAACACACCATCTTCGGATGCACCGCCACCGTCATCAGAGATGCCTCGCATCCTAACTCATCATCAACGTCAATTGAAGAACCGCCATGATGACGACCACATCAGCGCACCGACGACGGACGCACCTCCACTTACGCATGACATATCCCGTGTCATGACACGTTGCCAACAACAACTGCAGAACCATTCGTGACGTAACAAGTCAACACATCGCCTCGTCCTTGACGACTATTTTATTTCTTATTTTCTCTTTCTAGGCCTATATGTAGGCCAATGTTGCAAAGTCACTTAGCGAGTTTATTTCAAGAGTTGAGTTTTTCTCTCCTAGGAAGGCTCGCCCTATCTTCCCCATCTCGTTCCGGTCGCCGCCACTCGTCCACACAGGCGCCCGCCCTGCGCAGGCCATCCATGCCCGCCGTGCACCCGGCCGCTTGCGCCCGCTGTGCGCCTAGCCACCCACGCCCACCGCACAACTGGCCACCGGTGCCAGCTGTGTCCCATTTAGTTGTGCCCGCAGAGTCCCCGGTCGCCAGCGCGTGCCGGTCGTGCCCCCCGACGCCCTCGCCGCCACTGGTCGCCGCACATACCGTTGAGGTGTCGGGGGGCTACCCCGCACCCTGACCCCCCGCCAGGTGTCAGGCGACTCCCCCCTTGACCCCCCGCCAACTGACCGCGCAGTTGGATCCACGACAGCTTGTCAAAGCATACGTCAATCGTCCCGCCAATGACGCATCAAGAATTACCTGCAACCTCTTCACGCACTATTAAGTGACGAGGTACTCCTACACTCTTTGGTGTCGTTTTCTTCATCCAGTATTCTTCAAGTGTTCATCCGCCGCCATCGGATTAGATTTGGATTTTGAGTCTTCTAAGTGAATCGTCCGTTCAAAAATTATTGATTTTGGTGCTTTGCATCACCACAGTGGTTGTAAGACAGTACTCCCGCCCTCAACGAGGAAAGGGGCTGCACCATCAGTATTTTCACCGGACTTAATTTTCAAACTCGACCGTGTGATTTGTGATCTGTTTTATCTCATCACCCCTAGTCGTCCTAGGATCCAGTCCCATAATCCCCTAGTCATCTTGCATTAGTTTCCCTTCTTCACTCAACCTGACACTCAAATTGAGTGGATCCAAGAAACACTATTTCACTCAAGGATGTCAAACTAAGTTTGGGATAGAAATTCAGGACGTATACAAAGTGGAATCAAAAGGGGTATAAATAGGGATCCCAGATTTTCAATGTGAGAAACCTATAATGTGTGGCCAGGCTTTGGCAATCTGACCCACCAATTTTGTGCCCCCCTTGAAAGGAAAGAAACAGAAACCACCCAATTGCATTTCTCCTTAAAAATAGGCCCTTACTTTGATTGGGCTTAAGCTCCATTCCGTATCTGGATTAGGCCTGCACCATACTGGGATTCATTGTCCTTTAGATCCCGCTCTCCTCTATGATTGATGTATGGTTAACATTGTAATTACCTAAGTCCTTTCATACAATTTAAATCCAAGGAAATCATTGGAAAAATAAACCGCTTAATTCAAAATAATCTATAATGTTTAGTTCATTAATCATTAAACCCCATTAGTGAGGACCAATTAAAAAAAATGAGCGTTAATTTCATTTTCAATATGAATAATTGATACTTTTTGTGCATAGTCTTGATAAAAATAGTAACGTAAATCATAAAAACATATATGTATCACTACATAATTTATGTTATCATAAGCTCATTCCTGAATTATTGACTCATCTCATGAATAGCTACTTACTAAACTGATTCATCTACAAAAATTCCCTTGATGATGTTGACTAGATCTGAGAAGAGTGAGAGAGGGAGAGAGCTCCTCTCAGGTCGGCACCCTTTGGAAAGGAAGAGAAAAAACTCACTAAAAAACGGCTAGGGTTTGGGGGCCTTTAAAGGCCCCTCCTTACAAGTGTCCCACGTGTGGGGCTCATTAAGGAGCTCCCACGTGAGAAGAGAATTCGCCCATGTGGGCCACTTATACAGCGGGGCCCACTCACAATGGGTAAGAGAGAGAAGAGAGAGAAGATAAAGAAGAGAGAGAAAAGAGACACGGGTCAACACCCCCCCGCAAGCTAGGTGTGGATGTTGACCATGCCTAGCTTGAACACCAGATCCTGAAACTGTGCCGTTGGTAGGGCCTTTGTAAAGATGTCTGCCTTCTGATCAGTAGATGGGACGAACACATGGCGAATGTTTCCCCTGTCAATGTTCTCTGCAAGATAATGGCGGTTCATTGCCATGTGCTTTGTCCTGTCATTCTGGACCGGATTCTTGACAATCGCAAGGGCTGACTGATTGTCGTAGTAGAGAGAGATGCCTTGGTCCCCATAGAGGCACAGATCCTCAAGGAGGTGCTTCAACCAGCGACATTCTGACACACCCCTTTTAAGGGCGCGGAGTTCCGCCTCTGCACTGGATAGTGACACTTCTTTCTGCTTCTTGCTCCTCCAAGTAACCAGGCTCCTGCCGATGAAGGTACAGCATCCCGACGTAGATCTCCGGTCAACCACGGATCCTGCCCAATCAGAGTCGGTGTATGCCTCTACTGTAAGACCGCCTTCGCGAGTGAATAGCTGTCCTTGATCGACTGTGTACTTGAAATATGCCAAGATCCGGAACGCAGCTTGTAGGTGGATTTCATGAGGCTCGCTCATAAACTGGCTGAGTAAGCTGACAGCAAATGAAATGTCCGGCCGTGTATGGTTTAGGTAGATTAGTTTCCCAATCAACCTCTGATAGAAGCCTCTGTCCACCGCGGCTCCGTCATCGCCTTTCCCGATCTTGACGTTTGGGTCGAGAGGAGTCGCGGCGGGTTTGCACCCCAACTGTCCAGTCTCCTTCGATAAGTCGAGGGTATACTTGTGCTGACTCAGAGAAATTCCAGCACTGAAATGGGCAACCTCGATGCCCAGAAAGTACTTCAACAACCCTAACTTCTTCATATCGAATTGACAGGAGAGAGCATCACTTAGCTGTTGAACTGCCTCTACATCACTGCCAGTGATAAGATGATCATCCACATAAACAATGAGGATAGAAATTGTGCCCGCTGTCCCATGCTTGATGAACAATGTATGGTCCCCTCGTGCTTGGTGATAGCCAAGGTTCAATATTGTCTTCGTGAACCGCCCAAACCAGGCCCTAGGGGACTGCTTGAGTCCGTAGAGAGCCTTCTTCAACTTACATACTCGGTTTTCTTGGCCTGGTCGTTGATATCCAGGAGGGAGTTGCATATACACTTCTTCTTCGAGCTCCCCATGCAGGAATGCGTTCTTAACATCAAACTGGAGAATGTCCCAGTTGCACTTCGCTGCCACCGCAATCAGAACACGAACAGTATTAAATTTTTCCACGGGGGCAAACGTTTCCCCATAGTCCACTCCTTGCATTTGTGTATAGCCTTTTGCCACTAGTCTGGCCTTGAGTCTTTCCAGCACACCACTGCAGTTGAATTTAGGTGCGAATACCCATTTACAGCCCACTACTCGTTTTCCCTTTGGTGGGCAAACAATGTCCCATGTGTCATTCTTCTCTAGGGCAGCCATCTCTTCGTCCATTGCAGCCTTCCATCCCGGGTCTCGGAGGGCCTCCTCCACTCGCATAGGGATGACCACATCCCCTAGAGACGTCAGGAAACTCTTATAGCTTTCCCCCATATTCTCATATCTCACATACTGTCCAATTGGATATCTCACAGTGGAACGACAAGACCGGATGCCTTTCCTCAATGCAATAGGCCACCCCAAATCGTCCTGGGCTGCTTCTCGTGATTGGCTCCCGTCCACTGGTGCTGCAGGGACTGTTTCAGCATCCTCTGGAGGCGGGTTTGGTACCTCATGTTCCTCACCCTCTGGCTCTTCAACAGCAGCTTCCATTTCTTCCATTTCTTCAGTAACATCTTCTGTCCCACGTGTGGGCTCATCTGAGTTCACAGCATCTTCCGACTGCGCAACTAGGCTCGGCCCGCTGAATTGTCGGCTTGGAAGGGACAGAAACTGCAGTCCTGTTGTATCTGCGACCTCTACAGCCTCCTTCGTGGTCTTCTCAGATGAATAGAATGGTTCTGACTCATGGAAGATAACATCAGCAGACACATAGAACTTTCGGGAGGTGGGGTGGTAGCACCGGTACCCTTTTTGAGTCCCTGAGTACCCAACGAAGACGCATTTGATGGCCCTGGGGTCTAATTTCCAGAACTTTGATGCACAAAGACGGTGCAACCAAATATGCGGGCTGGTAATCCGGAGAACAATTTCAGTCTTGGGAATGCGGCACTCAGCAGGCCCAACGGGGTCTGGTACCCAATTACCTTCATCGGATTGTTCATCAGATATGTGGATGTGAGTACTGCCTCTCCCCAGTAGTGCTTTGGGAGGTTTGCTTGAAATAACAGCGAACGTGTCATAGCCGAAGTATAGCCAAGACGGCGTTCTGCCAGTCTGTTTTGCTGCGGAGTGTTAACACATGATGATTCGTGTAGGATTCCCCGAGCTGATAGATAGGAACCCAGTGTAGCGTTGAAATATTCAAAACCATTATCAGTTCTGAATCTCTTCACTATCCTCCCAAATTGCGTCGAAATCATTTCACAAAACTGTATCATGATCTGTGATACCTCTGCCTTGGACCTCAGCAGATACGTCCACATGGTCCTCGTGCAGTCGTCAACAAAGATCACAAACCACCGGCAACCTGTGAGACTCGTCGTGGGGCAGGGTCCCCACACATCGCTGTGGATGCATTCAAACGGAGACAAACAACGTTCTTCTATCAATCTATAAATGGAACGGCGATGTTTGGCCAGATGACAGGCCTCACAAAACAATTTGTCCTTCAGAACATCACAAAACAAAGCAGGATAGCAAGTCTTAAGTAGGTCGAATGGAGGGTGCCCCATCTGCCGGTGTAGACGCATCACCCTCTCCTCCCCGGTCCGTCCTTTCTGCGTCACCAGGCACTGCCGCATCGGAGCATCGAGGAGGAGCAAACCACCTTCGCGTCTAAAGGATGAAATCCTCTTCCCGAAGACCTTTTCACAGAGAAAACAACTGTCACTGTCAAGGACAAATCTCCACCCATAGTCATCAACGAGTTTCTGAATGGAGATAAGGTTTGCTCTAAGATCTTGAACATGCAGGACCCTCTTGAGGGTCCCAAGAGAATGAACTGAGATGTCCCCTACTCCTTTGACTGCTAGGGACCCTCCACCAGCAGTTTGAACTCTATGAGAGCGTTCTGCCGCCATGTAGAGTTGGAAGAGAGACTCTTCCGGGGACATATGATCTGTGGCTCCCGTGTCGGCAACCCATTCGGGAAAAAAGGCGTTACCTGACTTCACGAGGGCAGCGGAGCTCAGCCGCTCTTGGACTTCTTCGACTTCCGGACTTCCTACTGCAGCCACAGTATTCTGCGGAGTCATCGCAGCCACCAAGGCTTTTCTCCCGGAGCCACAATTCTGGTTTTTCCATGCCAATTTCCAGCAGTTCTCTTTTGTGTGGCGACGCTTCTTGCAGTAATTGCAGAAAAGTGCGTCACGATCGTCCTCACTTTCTGCTCTGGCTGCTAGGATTGGCTAAGCCGGACACGCCGTCCAACTCGCTGTCGAGTTAACTCGATTCTCAGGTTTCTTTGTGAGAAGTGCAGCGGAATTCTGTCCCTGGGAATCTGAAGTTACCCTGAGTCGGCTCTCGGCTTGTAGAATAGCACTAATGGACTCCTCCAGCGTAGGTAACTTCTCGCGATGGAGGAGTTGGCTTCTTACAAATTCATAGACTGGATTTAGCCCCATCAAGAACGTAAAGATCCTCTGCTTCAGAATGTACTGACGCTCTACTGATTGTGGATTCTGAGTTGGCCATAGATGGTCGATCTCTCTGCACACAGCCTTCAGTCTTGATGAGTATTGGCGGACAGTTTCACCTCCTTGACGAGCCATCGTCTCTTGCACCTTTAGCTCACAAATTCTCCAGTCATGGGACTGTTCAGCAGTGTATTTCTGAATTTCGTCCCACAGTTCCTTCACTGTCTCACAGTACAAGAAGTCCCTACGCATCTCAGGCGTCATTGACCTCAACATCCATCCAAGGATGAGAGATTCCTCAGCTTTCCACCTCCTGAAGTCCGGATCCGCCACTGTTCTGGGTAGATCAGTCAAGTGTTCTCCCAGAAAACATCCATAGACAGTCAGGGTGACCATCTTGGACCACTCGAACATGTTCCCCCCATCAAATTTAACCTCTGATGGGGGGAGGACGATAGCTAGCCTCCCGAACTCCTGCATTTGAATCGAATCTGCTCCTCTCACTTCACTTCCTTGGTCACCCTGGACACCACTAGCATCACCTTGACTTGCCATGGATGAGGGACTCCACGCTTCCACTGCGCCAGCGCCAGCACCAAGAGACAGCAGAGAAGTGATGACTGGACTGCTTCAAACAGCTGAGAACAGAGCTAGAGGATGACCTGCCTCTGCAGACAAGCTCCAAGCCCCACCAAAGAGAGATAATTAGAGAAGAGAACGCTCGGATACCATGTTGACTAGATCTGAGAAGAGTGAGAGAGGGAGAGAGCTCCTCTCAGGTCGGCACCCTTTGGAAAGGAAGAGAAAAAACTCACTAAAAAACGGCTAGGGTTTGGGGGCCTTTAAAGGCCCCTCCTTACAAGTGTCCCACGTGTGGGGCTCATTAAGGAGCTCCCACGTGAGAAGAGAATTCGCCCATGTGGGCCACTTATACAGCGTGGCCCACTCACAATGGGTAAGAGAGAGAAGAGAGAGAAGATAAAGAAGAGAGAGAAAAGAGACACGGTTCAACAGATGATCCTAATAATTTACATGCTAACCATACTTACTGCATAAGGGTGGCTGATAATATACTTTAAAAATTCAAAAAGAGCCATTTAAAAAACATTATGATGCCTTAATTTGGATATATTTCAACTTAAATATTTGTTTATTTCAATGTTATCAAGCTTTAGACAGCATTGATCTCAATTTCAGTTCAACCTGACTTCTTACTAGCAAGTTATCTTCACTCTAACTAAATAAAATCACTGAATTTATTAAATTTTGTTTGTCTAACTTTTAGTTGATCAAATTATCATATTATTTATTCCAATTCAATTATTTACTCTAACATTTCAAAATTTTCACTCTTCCTTAATTTTTTTTTCAAATTAATACTCTCTAAAATAAAATTAACCAAACCAAGCAAAACTGACATAATGATTTGAAAATGTTATATTTATATGGTTATCTCAAATCCATATCTAAACCTCTCCAATTTATTGTCTAAAATTTCTACGCTCAAGAACATCATTTTGTCTATATTAATCAATTTTGAGTTGAATGATTAATTTATCTATTCATAACCGACAAAATCCCAAAGGATCCAAGATAGATACATTCCCCATATATAATCAAAAGATACATATCCTCAATCCAGATTCTAATCCTACTTCTCTCTTGGCTTAAATATATGTCAAAATATTTAATGATGTTCCATAAATATATCACTGATATGTAAAAATATATTATAACAATAAACACTCATCCTAAGTGACGCAATAATCACATAATAGCAAAATTAGATTCACTCTATTCCTTATAAATCCTTTCATATAACTAAAACTCCATTCCAATAACATTTTTTAAATGCACTATAAAATAATTCTCAATATTTTCTCTCAATCTGGTTTCTTTTTGGTTGTGTGGCCTCAATTTTGATGAAACTAAAGAGATTTCTGTCATGGAAGACTTTGGATTGAATTGAAACTACATTGAAAAATATTGATCCTATCACATGTGCATGGATCAGTTCTGTAATTTCTTGAATCCTCAAGTGATATGTGTTGAACCAATATAAAGTGCAGACTCTAGATGTGCCCATGAGATCCCTAGAATTTAGAATCTCTTCCTTCATTTCAAAAAGGAAAAGAGATAAGGGATAAGAAGTGTAAGGCCCTGAAAAATTCTACCTTGTCTGCATGCCTTTGCCCCTTTGCAGGATATGAACCCATCCCCGTGTGAATAATACCCACAGACCATATTGTAGGCCTTGGGGGCCTGCTTACACAAGATTCCCTGATCCTCTGCGCATGCACGCCAGCAAGTACGAGAACCGTGTGGGCATTGGCTTGAAATATTAGGGATGGGCATCACCACACATGGTGCATGTGTTGGTCATACAACAACTTGGCTTCCAATCATGAGTCTATGTATGAGGTGTTTCCCCTCGGACAGGTATTCCCACACACTCCACACGGTTAGCATGCAAGCCTTAACGCTGGAGATTCAATTTGTGCAATGACATGTTTTTTGTTATATTTATGTTTTTGGTTTTGAGATCTGTATTTTATTCAATATTCCTCTACTTATTTGAGTTCATCACAAGTGAATTGAAGCCATGAAATCCTCACAAGTTCCGCATGAATATCATAAATTCCAATTAAATGAAATTGAGATATTAATATACATGTTTATTTTTTAAAAGGACTTCATAAAGTTTCAAGCTTAGGTAAATCCATTTTCTATCCAACTCAGTTCAAATATAAAGGTCAAGTTTATAAAACTCATAGCGCTCACATTATAAATGTATCCAACATAAATCTTTCCCTGCATATACATAATATTAGTGGATCTAATATCAAGAAACCCCAATTATAATTAATATAATCAAATGGCATAGATGGGTTTAATTTATTTCGTAGAAAATGATAAAGTATAACTATAAATCATCTCTTCTATTAGTAAGCATAATAAGTATTCCCCATGTCCTGAATTATTGTATTGCATGTGCTTTTTAAGGTTTTTAAGATTAACCCTAGACTCATCAAGTCAAGTGTGTTTAATTATCACATCTTCTTGAGGTTTAATTGAGATGCTGGACTTATAGATTTAAAAGAGAATTCATGCAAGTAATTAAGGACGAAAAAAATAAGCTGGAGTTTGTGCAAATCATTAGAGATGGCCTGCCTAATGAAGTCAAGGCATGGTCTTACATGCCTCCTTACTTTTGGGATGACTTCCAATTATGAATAGGAACTAAGATAACATTTTCTAGTAGGGTGAAATTTTTTATCACAAAACAATGCTTGCCCCTCAAAATCCTAGAATTCATCCTCATGCTAGAGTCTTTGAATATTTCTATTTAAACTCCCTCTTGCGCCCTTGATTAGTTCACCCGTGATTGTGTTCCCAGTTTTCATTGGCAGATTTTAAAAAAACTCATAATAATCTTATTTTTTTATATAATTTTAGATCAAGTGTGAATTCAATTTTTTATGAAACTTGGAGAAGGAAATCCGATAAAGAAACACTAAAGTCCATTAACGGACAACCTATAGGGAGGCTTTAATAGTCTTCCACCTTTTCCACTCACATTATTTCATCTTTTTTTCCCTTTTCCTCGTCTACTTATTCCAGACCAAGAGCTTTCTAATGCCTCCAAGAACGTCCAAACAGGCCCAGTCCATGGTACTGCCTAATTCTGCATTTCACTGGCGAGCACTAATAATTTCACCCTGAATGGGTGACTCAGCTTCAATTGTCTCACCAAAATTAACCAAATTGAACAAAAAAAAACAATTTTAAGGTTTTTATATTTTTATATTTTTTTTAAGTATGCAAAGGTAAGTCTCTTTAGTTATTTTTTTTCTTCTACCAATTCACACTGTCCTCTCAAATCATAGTTTTTACTATCTACTAATTACTATCACCATCATAATTATAGTACTAATCATCACTATCTCATTTTCTACTTCATTTCAATGTCATCAGTTTTTTTTGCAAAATATATATCCTGGTGGCACACACGACCACACACCATCATCGGACGTGACACCACTACCGCAGGAGATGCCCCATGTCATGACACGTCGCCAACGTCAACTTTGGACTAGGGATCTGAGCATCATTTAAATTAGATTTGAATTTTACAGTTATTTTAAATTTTCTCTTTCCTCCAAGGCCTATACATAGGCCAGTGCTTTACTGAATTACTTGGTGATTATCTTTGAATTCGAAGTTATCTTCTGAAGAAATTGTCCTAGTTTTCTCTCCGCCGCCGCCGCCTCCGTAGCCATCGCAATCGCCGTAGCCGCCGTCGCTACCAGTGAGAGAAGGCTGCCCTTCCCACGACCTGGTATGATCTCCATCACTTGTCACGCGCAACCGCCCGTGCCGACGCCCGCCTACGCCATCGCCCGGTAAGCACAACCCCGCGGACCCACTCAGACACCGCACGTATATGCCGCCCACGTGAACGCTGCACGCAGCCGGTTGCATGCCCCACGTGGTCATCGTGTCGCAGCCATGCAGCCACCGCACCCACCCGCACGGCCACCGCTCGTTGTGCCTGTTCGTGCGGCTACCTTGTGCCACGCCTGTCCGGCGGCCATCGCACACTGCACCTGCCCATGCGGCCACCACACGCTGCCACCCTCGTGACTACCGTGCGCTGTCACCGCCTGCTTCAGAAAAATCATTTTGAAACTGCGCGCCCCATTTACCATTTAGGTTTCGGGGCACAAAGGGGCCGACTCCCCCCTAGACCCCCCCAACTGACCCCGCATTTGGATCCACGTCACCCTGTAGAAGCGTACGTCATTCGCTCCCATCAACGACGCGTCGACAACTTCCATCGCCCTCTTGTGGTACACCGGCGCTAAAGATCCACCCTTCCCGCTTTGGGGATTCACATTATTTTATTCAGTATTTTCTCGTGTGTTTTTCCACCGCCATCAGACTTAGCAGAATAGGTTTGAATCTTATCATAATGGACCATTTGAGATATTGGATTTGGAGCTTTGTTTTCACCGCGGTGATTGTAAGACAGTCCTCCCGCCCTTGACCGAGGAAAGGGGCTGCACCATTAACATTTTTGTCGGCTTTAAATGTTTAAAGTTGATCATGTTGATTTGTGGTCTGTTTTATCCAACCCTAGTTGAGTTAGCCATCTTACTTGCGCTAGTCCTCATCATCCTGCATCATATCCATACTAATATTTAGTCTTCATTAATTCATATATAATTAAAACATAGAAAGTAATCATTCTACTTATTAGTTTCATATATTTATTCAAGATTTAATTTTCTAATAAATATAATTAAGATATTTAAAATTAATTAAATCAGTGCCATTTTTTAGTTTTATTGATTAATTTGTAAATACTTAATTTAGATTATATCTGAATTGAACTATTGTCAATACTTTAAATCATGTCATAAATCAAACCCTTGATTCATCCTTGAACATACTGATTTTTTCCAATCCTTTAACCAAACCAAAGCCTAATAAGTTTTTCTCATCATTCAACATAGATATTTTCACTCGGAGGAAATTTTATATTTCAGATTTTAAATTGGTAAAAGCTAAATTTCTCATTTCATAAAATATTTATCACACATTAAAAATTTTAGATGCCTAAAGATTTTAGCAAATGGTCTGTTATTTTTAAAATTATAGAAAAACTAGTAATTTATTTTCAATTTCCACTCTCCACTTTTCAAATATTTATTCCTATTTCTTTCATCTTCCGCTGTGTTTTTTCCAATGTTAAGGTAAATCAAACTTCAGTCTTCATTTTGTTCTTATATTCAATGTTTTGAAAATCAATTATAAACATTGTTTATATAAGAAATAAATATTTTCACACAACAATAATAAATATTTTTATGTATATTCAAATAAATAACTATTTACTAAATATGAGAAATGAATGTGAGAACTCTTGATATCTGTTTTCCTTAAATAAAAATTATAACTTTCCGTTGAAATTTTTAACAACTATCAGATAAATTCAGTAACTAATTAAATAACAGTGTCTAAAATTCCAAAAGAAATGATATAAAACTAACCCTAGTTTTGTGTTATGAAATGTTTTTTTATTGTTCATAATTCTATTGATTATGATATAATTACTCACGTATGAGCATTTTCCCTCTCCAAATTTTATCAAATGAAAAATAGCATAATGTAACTGACTTATTCAGAATTTTGTTCCAGAATTTTTATTATAAAGTATGTACTTTATAATAAAAAATGATCAGCCTATAAGAAAAATTAATATATAAAAAACTAAGTCAATATCAACTATGATTTGATTTATTTATTCACTAGATGATATCCTAAGATATTTTGAGCATATCTTTGTGTTTCCCAATGTGTTCACCTACGCCCCACTTCTTTCGTGAAGTTTTGATGAGTTATGATGGCCCATTTTTACTTTATATACATTAGACATTTCCATTCATTAGAATATTTTTTAATGATTTACATGTATTGTATCATTAAAATCTAGATAGCTTTGATCCATCACCCATAGTTTGTCTGCATTTTTTATTCCTTGGAATATATATGGTTTCATTTAACAAACCCTAGTATAATTCATTGGGTCCAAGTGGTTATCCACCAAACTTATTTCTTGAGTTTTGTCATTTGCATTACATGGGTATCAAGTGGTTTCAAACTGAATGTTAGATGAAAGGTCAAAAGCATAGGGTTTGTTATTATCCCAAATCATCATCTGCTTAATAGCCTAATAAGCAAACAGGAGCACACAATCATTGTTTTTTTAAGTCATGTGTAACCCTGCTTAATAGCCTAATGAAAAATTGAAAGTCATTTTTTTTATAGATTGTGATTTCTGATGGATATTATGTGGCAGTCAAGCCAATCACACTTCCATGAAATTATCGAAATCATTATGTAATTATTATTATTCTCGTGTGATCTTTATTATGGAGTACCTAAACACATGCAGCCACTTATTCAATTACAGTGACATCAAAATACATTGATCACTAGTTTCTAAAAATGTATTCTAAATATTCTTATTTGATGAGCATTGAGTTATCCAGAGATTAGCATTATCTGATCTTACTTATATGATAAGTATGACTAATCTTGTGGCCATCATTGTGGAGACACTAAAGGCATGGTGATGTTCTTTAAGGAAAGTTTTCTCTGAATTGGTCTGTATGAATCCCTGAATGTTGTTGTACATAAATGTCAATCAAGTTAATATATTTCATAGTTGTGTAAGTGTTCAATAACTATAAAGAAAAGGGCACCCCTTTTAGGTTCCCGTGCCAGCCAGACCTAAGCCCCCCCCTCTTGCTTTCTTCTCATTCCACTCACTTAACTAGTGAGGCTTGTTAGTGAGGAGGTCAGGGAGAAGAAATGTAGATTTAATGTTGCATTGATTGCATGGATATATCTAGAGGTCAGGCACACAAATGGCTTGAAGAGACTCGCCCAAGGAGCACGTGAAGGGTGAAATCAGTTCTCACCAAGGTAATGTGATTGATCTACTAGTGTACAGAATATTTATATATTGATTGAAAACTTCCGATGCAAGAATTTTGATTTCAAGCACCTAATCATAGCCCTATATTCCAAAAATACATCTAGACCCTCCATCTCCATCACCATTTAAGGGTCAAAAAATGAAAGGCAGGCAGAATGTTATGCAAAGAAAGAAGATATTATGGCATGAGATCAAGTTATAAGATTATTTATCTCCCTATTTAAGCATATATATTGTTTATTCTTTCTGTACGAACACTTTCATGATGTTACCAAGTCTATGGCTTGTGTTCCCTATTGGTCATCCACAAAAGATAAGAAAAGGTGATGCAAGGCCCAAACAGAATTAAATCTTTCCATAAAAAAGATAACGGGTCATACATTTAGGAAAGGGACAGAAATGGGAAAGGATTAAGAAATCAGATGTTAACATGTGATTTGTGCAGTAGTTTACTGAAGATTGTTTTTCGAGTTTACTGAAGATATTCATATTTATACATGGTTTTAATCAATCTAAATCACATGTTTTATATTATTCATGGTATTCCATGTAATAAGAGGTATACAATTTTCCTTTCTGAATTGTGTTATTCACACATTCCTGCTCTCTTTCTTATCTAGATTTATATTAATTTACTTGGTTCCTCTCTTTTTCATAATGACAACATTTAAATCCTCTCTTTTTCATATTGATTTCCATTTCAAATGTATAAATACACTTGAGTGTCCCTGGACTCAATCTTCTGCACATTCTCCAATAACAATCACTATTTTCAAAGCATACCTTCCCTCTCAAACACAAAATTGATCCAAAACAAAATTATGATTTCCTTAGAGACATAAATTTTTATCATCTCAACACTTTGAATTTTAATAATAACACCAAATTTTACTACTCCCTTGGTGTAGTTCCTGCATATCTTCTACACATCTTTAATTTGACCAATATTTTAGAAAAATTAACATATGACTTGGCTCTCAGGTTCTTTAACCTGGCTTGGGCTGGATATTTGGCCTGCTATGTGTGAGTAATTATCTATGAAAATAAAACCAGTGGAGTTAGCCCAATAACAAAGTTTTTTCTTTCTCAATCCATTCTCTACAAATATAGTTCGGATCGGCCGGAACGTGGACGATGGATGGGATGGGACGAAGATCGTCCAGTCCGACATCCGGAATCAGTGCAGGGACGTGGAGGGGACGGTTATTTCGTCCGAGACCTCCGAACGGGATGATTTTTTTGTCCCATTCGGACGAAAACTGTACCGTCCAGAGGTCTCGGGATGAATTTCCGTCCCGGTTTTCGTCCAACCTCGCAGATAGGATGATTTTTTCGTCCTGGGACGAAAAAAACATCCCGCCTTTGTCCCTGCACTAAATAGTTCAGGATCATCCAGGACGTGGAGATGGACGGGACGGGACGGTTTTTCGTCCCCGGACGAAACCGTCCCGTCCGGAGGTAATCGGACGAATTTCCGTCTCAATTTTCGTCCAACCTCGCGGACGGGACGATTTTTCTTGGGACAAAAAAACCGTCCCGTCCGCATCCCTGCACTATATTAATCACAAGCCCTATATTCACTACGAATAACCAGAAAAATTCGTAGAGAGAGAGAGAGAGAGAAATGGAAGCGGGCAAGGTGAAAGAGCTGAGGCAGTTCATCAACCTGTGCAAGTCAAATCCGGGTCTACTTCAAGATCCTTCTTTTAGTTTCTTCGTCGACTTCGTGCGGAGGTATCTCTATTGTTTCATGTAGATAATTCCATGTCAAAGTTCTTTCCCTTCTTAATGTTTTTTGGTTTATTGATTTCAGCCTCGGCGGCGACATCGCTTTGGAAAATTACCCGGTTGGATATTCACTCCCTTTCCCTCTTGGGTGTTTAATTTTGTTTGTGATTTTGAAAATAAATTATCCAAAATTGCGAGCTGGGTATGAATGAAAATGGGTCCCCGTTGAATCTCCCTGATCTTATGAATGATTTTTTTTTTATCTTCTTGTTTTTCATTTGCTCTGCGATTTATTCAGTCCGCCACTGTCAATTCCTTTGCTGAATTGGGATGAAGTCTACTTCGTCAATAGATTCCAGCCCACGGAATGCTCTTTGATATTTTTAATGGGGTTTTCTTAATTATGGCGGTCTATGTTCACTTTGTGAATGTTCATATCTTCATTTAGTTAAAATCTTAAATGAATTTGTCAGCGTCCAAGGAGAAATATGTTACTCTTCATCTGCTCATCAGCCTTCTCACAATTTTTTTACTTAATTATTTCAATCTCAACTGGTAAACATCTTTAAACTGCAGGGAGTTAAGAATGCAGGCAAAAATCATCATGATAAATCAGACGATGAAATCATTGAATCAGACATCGAGTTGGACGAGCCATCTGTAGAACCTGACAATGATCCTCCACAACAGGTAATAATCTTGAAACTGGGGTTCCTTTCCCATTATTTTATGCCTCTATTTGCACCCATCACCAGTTCATATGCTAATTAAAAAACTAAATATTTCTTCTTGTGGTGTAATGGTGTCTTCAGATGGGAGACCCATCAATTGAGGTGTCAGATGAAAATCGTGAGGCAGCTCAGCTTTCAAAGGCAAAAGCAATGGATGCTCTTTCTGAAGGTAAAATAATATTTCCTCAGTTGCTTTTTATCTTTAGTTAGAAGTAGGATCTTTCATGTAATTTTCCTAATATTCCTATACCAGGTTAGATGAGAATCTGCTGGTTTTATTGAGAAATACAGCAGTAAGATTGTCACTTAGAAGAGCAAAAGAGCGAAAGAGAGGGGCACTTGAACTTCTATAACTCTTTTTAGTCCTAGGGAAGGGCTACTGGTATATAAAGACATAGATGCAGGAAAGGGTGAAATAACCAATATACTTAGGAGGAAAGAATGACGGAATTAAACCCCCCCCCCCCAGGCTGAAATGACTGATATACCCTTGACTATGATGGGGATCATATCATTAAGAAATCTCTAGGGTCATAGTGTATGTTTGGTAGTGGCGTTTCGTTTAATTCTCTCTATCTGCCTGGTCTGCTAGATCATCCCTTTGGTCCTCCATTCTTGATATATCTTCTCTGTCTCTCTTCCTCACATCAACTGATCCCTATTAAGTTCTACAATTTCCAATATTCTTCTAACGGTGTGCCGGTGATTATGCTTATTTTGTGCAGATCGGCTGGAGGAAGCTGCCCAACATCTCACGGAAGCTATTGTGTTAAACCCATCCTCTGCTATATTATATGCTACTAGAGGTGGGTCGGTTTCCTTCATTTCCAAATAGATTTTGGAATCAACAATGATGATGATGATGATGACAAGGAATCATCCTCATCATAATCTTCTGGGTTTTAAGAGCCGTCATCATCGTCATCGTCTGGTTTCTAAGAGCCATCATCGTCATCATCTTCATCAGCACTGCTATCCATCAGTTTTTAAGCTAAGATGGATCATTTAATCATATCATTGCCATTGTCATCAGATTTCCAAGAGCCGCGCCATCAGGATCATCATCACCATCCATCTGTTGGCGATCAATCGCTATTTTCATCATCATTCATCATTCGAGCTGAACATTGATGACGATGAATATGACAAATTCATCATCATCTACCGACCCTACTTGCCTAACTAATACTATATCGCTCGTAACTAAGCATTGTCTCCTATGTGTAGCGAGCATCTTCCACAAAATGAACAAACCTAATGCAGCTATAAGAGATGCAGAAGCAGCCCTGCAGGTTGTCCCTTCTTCGGCTTTATTCATTTGGTTAGTTAGTTTTAATGAATCTAAGCTTCCTAAGTGAAAGAAAACTAATTAATCAAATTGTGTTTAATTATTTTTCTCTAGATTAACCCAGACTCCGCAAAAGGATACAAGTACCGGGGATCGGCAAGGGCGGCACTTGGCCAGTGGGAAGAGGCAGCGAAGGACCTCCATCTGGCATCAAATCTTGACCATGATCAGGAAATCGCGGAAGCCCTGAAAAAGGTTTGTAATTTGTGGGAATTGATTTAGTGTGTTTGTATTTATAGCTCTGTCTTGGAGTCAATTTGCCGTTATCACAGCCTGCATACTAAGGAAATCTTCCTTTGAATTTTATCAGGTCGAACCAAATGCACACAAGATTGAAGAGCATAAACGGAAGTACATTCGTCTTCGCAAAGAACGCGAGCTGAAAAAGTCCCAAGAGGAGTTGCGGCGTCACCAGGCAAAAAAAGAGGTATTTACAAAACTTGTTCTTCTTAATTTACTCTTAAATATTACCCAGCATTAGATTAGACTGAAGACAATGGGCCAAGCAGTAAACACACAAAGAACACATGCTTTACCATCATAATCATAACCATCATCATCGCAATGGGCGAGGGCCTCACTATAAACTGATGTTTTGATGCAGGATTCTGGACCATCTTCGCCAATATCCGAAGGTATTCTACTGATTCCATAATTGAGTGATAAATTCCTGCTAAACATATGAAATCAGATGGGAAAAAACTAGAAAAAAATGCTCAATTTAGCCGGTGATATGGCTCCAGGAAGGGGGAAGGTGGTGGGAGTTCACTCGGCAGCAGAGATGGAGGACAAGATGAGGGCCGCAGCGGCTCGTCTAACGGTGATATATTTCACAGCCACATGGTGTGGGCCATGCAGATTAATGGGTCCCGTGTATACCGGCCTTGCCGCCGAGTATCCTTCTGTGATGTTCTTGAAGGTGGACATTGATGAGCTGGCAGAGGTTGCGCAGAGGTGGGCCGTTACCGGCGTGCCGGCATTTTTCCTCCTCAAAGACGGGAAGGAAGTGGACAGGCTTGTGGGGGCTGACAAAGTTGGGCTTGAGAAGAAAGTTGCTCTACTTGCAGGGAAATGAGAATTTAGAGCCCTGTTGTAAAATTAGTCTTGGATTATCTGTGTTTGTAGAAAACCTTTGATGGCCTCTTATATGATCCCCAACCCCTTTAAGGGGTGTCTCTGTTGTTCCACTCCATGAGGGCATTTTGGTCTTTTATCATTTGGGTTGTGTCTCTTCAGATCTGTGGTACTTTCCTGAGGGCAGACAAGAAGTTGTAAAAAATTGGCTGATTTAGGACGGAGGAAGGAAACAGAAGAGGCTGTGAAGAAAACAACCTGAGTTGCCACTGCACAAAGAGAAAGTAGATATGAAAGTGATATGAGTTGATTTCATAAGAACAACTTAAACCTACCTAGTTCCTGAAATGACAGAAAATTTTAGCCTTGTCCCATCGAATCATAAGAATGATTAAATTCAATCATGTTCTGTAATTAAAAAAAATTGAATCCAACCACTTTCAAAAATAAAAAATTGGATCCTTGCCCCATCAAATCATACTAAATTGGTAAAATCCTACTACTTTCTGAAATAACAAAAACTTTTAACCTTGACACCATTAAATCACAAGAATTGATTTGACAAGAATGGTTAATACCCTATTACCTTCTGATGTGACCTTAAATTAGATCTTTGCCCCTTTAAACAAAAAGTTAAATATGAATGAGCAAGATCAAACCATTACTTTTTTTCAAATAAGTCAGAAAAATGAATTCAGTATAGAAAATATTAAATTTCAATAAAGATATTTATTGAAAACATAAGACTGAATTCAATAAAGATATTTCAAATGCAACTACTTCTTGAAATGACAAAAAAATCGAACTCAGTTCACTGAATTACAAGAATGATTAAAATCCAACTACTGTACGAAAAACCATAAATTCAAATCTTCCCCCTCAGATCATAAGAATTAATCCAATAATAATGATTTAAATCTAACAAGTTTCTGAAATGACCAGAGACAGAGGTAGACCTCCAGATGAACCAAGATAATCTGCATCATATAAATCCGTGATCTGCCTGATTTATTCGGTTTAACTCGTATTCGTAACTTATATTTTTTTTTCACAGGTCAAAGTAGGGGGGTGGGGAGAAGGGATCAGAGCAGTCATCGCAAGTGAATGGGGAAGGAAGGTCCCCAGGATGAGTGAGAAGATGGGCAGAGCAGACAGCACGATTGCAGAGGCTGCACTTCGTCAGGCGCAGCCAACAGTTGAGGCAGAGAGTGTGGAAACAGGCCGAGTCCTCACCAGAGCCATCCACGCAGCCTCCACACTCTGCACACCTTGCAATGCAGAAGTTGCAACCCCGACACACAGCCTGCCCAACACTTGTTGCCCTGTGATCACCAGCACGGCCATGTTGTGAGTATAGTTCAGGGATGCGGACGGGACGATTTTTGGGACGAAAATTCGTCCCGGGGATTTCACCGGACGGGACGGTTTTCGTCCCATGGGACGCAAAAACCGGCCGTCCGGAGGTCTCGGACGATGGACGGACGGATGTGGACGAAAAACTGCCGGATTCACATCCGACGGTTGAGATCACGCCACGTGGCCTCGCTATGACAATTTGCATCAACGTCCCAGTATTTTTTTGCGCGTGCAAACTGACGCCACTCAGAATTAATTGTACATATGTCCATTTCCATTCTCTCTCCTCCATATTTCCCTTAAAAAACTTAGAAAAATCTAAATTATTATATTGAAAATATAAAATGGGTTTTTTTCGCCGGGACGAATTTTGGGACAAAAATCTGTCTCGGGAGGACTGGACGGGACGAAAAACCATCCCGTTATGATTGGACAGGATGATTTTTTTATAGTTGGACGAACAATCGTCCTGTCCTTCGTCCCTGAACTTACTCTGGACGTTGGACGGGACGAAATTCGTCTCATCCCATCCATCGTCCACGTCCCGGACGATCCGGAACTATAGTTGTGAGACGTTTCTTTCTCTATCTCTCCCTCTCTATTTCCTGCCTCTAGTGCTTTATTTATATATATCAATCAACCGCTTCTCTCTCTATTGCTATTTACCCCCAGTTCTTTCATCCTCATTCAGCCAGCATTCTAATGTACATGCAGATCCACTTATCTTTAGATTGATGGATTTATAGATGGATAGCTAGATAAGATAGCAGAAAGACTGATGGATTGATAGATAATTGTGAAGATATCTTTAGATCCATCCGTCAGTGTACAAATATATCGATGGATCTGCCCAATTATCCACCATTTTACCTATCTATCCGTTGATCTATCCCTCGATCTACTTATCTGGGCATCTCTCTATCTAGACATCCATGTACCCATCTACTGCACGAGCTGTATATATCTATCAATTTCAAAATAACTGTACAAGCAGCTCTATCTGGTGCAGTGATTAACCAGCCTGACGTCGTCTCATCCATCAATCTGTCAATCCATCTGTCTAAACTATCCAATCATTGATTTATAAACGCGTCCATATGTCTCTATCCGTCAACTAATCTAACCACTCACAAACCCATCTCTCTATGTACCATCCACGCATCAAGAAAAATCTATCTACTATTTCACAATGGCCATACCTGCAATTCTCTCCCGTGCCTCTCATGAATATATCCCTTTATACACCTACATGTCTATCTCTCCATTTATCCATCTATCTATCCTTTCATCTCTACCATCCAACCATCTCATCTACCTGTCCACCAAAATATCAACTCACCTACCAAATATCCATCAATCTTTCTACCCTTATATCAATCTATCAATCTACCTACGCATAGATTCATGTTCCCATCCACCCAAAAACTTTTGTATCTATATATTATTTCAAAATGGCCATATCTGCAGCTTCTCTCATAGATTGAGTCACCAACCTGATGTCATGTCATCTGTCTATCTATCTTTCTATCCATCCAACTATACTAGCCAACAATCTATTTATTCCTCAACCCAACTACCCATACATCCATCCGTTCACTTATACTATCCAACAATCTATTTATTCCTCTACCCAACTATCCATCCATCCAACCATCTATACAATCTATATGTCAATAAATACATCCATCCATCCCTCTGTATAACGATCTTGAGAATCACCTGCCAATATATCATGCATCTATCTATCTATCAACAGATCTATCCATCTATATTCATCCATGCATCTCTCTATCAATTGTCTCAAAATAATTTTACCTGCAACTCTCTCTGGTGCACTGAGTCACGACCCTGACGTCGTCGCATTTGGGGCAAACTTGGACGTCAAGACTGCATTCTTCCCCAGCAAGGATGGTATTCAATGCATGAAGATGCTCCTTGCCAAGTCCCGGTATGCCATTAATACCCACCTCCACCACTCTCTTCTTCTTCTCCTTCTCCTTCTTCTGGTCAACCATGATATGCACTAGATTCACCACTCCGTCGGCAGTCAATCGACTGCAGCCGGGCACGTTGATCTGTGAAAGAACAACAAGAATTATGTTTCAGTGCTACTTCTGTTGCTATAATTTTTTCTTTTTTTGTCAATTAGTTTCCTGCCTTGTGGCAAATTGTTTGGGATATTTATGCTTTAGACTGTTCCATTGACTGTTTTTATTTTTAGTACAAGTGAGGTTATAAAGTACCTATATATCAAAGTTGGAATTTTGAGAACGGAGCTTGAATATTTCAAATTTTGGGCACAAGCCAGCTAAACTATAATTTCGAACTTGGGCATGACTAAAATGCTGTTGTGGATAGTATTTAGAGAGAGAGAGAGAGGGAGATAATTCTCTTGAAACTAACTGGTTTCGATCAAATTCGAGAAGAGATAGAGATACAGACGATAAAACAAAAGAATTCCATTGAATTTGCAAAGAGAGAGCAAGGGAGCAGTTCAAAGAAATTTTAAAAAAAAGAGAGATTGCATGTAACATAGCTCCAATTAAACCACATAGATCGATCGAATTCGCTCATCGAGAGAGAGATTTGATCGAAGAAAACAAGTTCCTTGAAGCAACCAAAACTCGGCCGATTGAAGTCAGAGGGAGAACGGGACGGAGATTATAACAACAGATATAAATCGAATCAGAAAAGTGCTCCAGAGAGAGATAGAGGTTCATAGAACAACCAAATTCGATCGATAATGAAAGAAAAATGAAAAGATTGCAGATGAGAGAACTTCCCATAAACCACACGAACCCATCGAATTCTCAGAAAATCGAGAGAAAAAGAGCGAGACAGACCTTAACGATGCACGGATTCCCATCAACGACGCGTCGGAGAGCGGCATCAGTGATCAGCCAGCAATCAACGAGACTCAGAGACGTCAACCGGCCCTTGGCCCTCGACGCGACCTCGATCAAAGCCCCATCCGTGAGCTTCCTGCTCAACGGCGGTTCCACCCGCAATCCCCGCCACAGAAGATCGTCCCCGGCGATGGCGTCTCTCAAACTCCGACACGTTCTCTGCGCAGCGAAGATCTCCCGAAGAGGAAGATAGCCGAGGACGAAGAACAACGCTGCGTGGGGCTCCGACGCCGATCCATGGCTTGAAGAACACTCCATCAAGCATCTACACCGATCGAAGAACGCCAAATTCAACAACGGGAAGCAGAGTAGATGATCTTGGATGGAATTGGAATTCAACAAGGGGAAATGGGACTATGAACGAGGTCAAATCCGCAGCTATGAACTCTCTATGAACACGGACCCATAGATTTTATATATGGGCTGGTGGGCCGGCCCGTATATGAATGTTCCGGATAGTCCGGGAAGTGGACGATGGACGGGACGGGACGGGACGTCCCGCCCCATCCAAAACCGTCCCGTCCAAGAAGTTCTCGTCCTGTCCGATGTCCCAGGACAAAATAGGCGTGCTTCAGCATTAGACCACTCAGAGATTGACACGTCGCGCAGCACGTCCGTCGGCCAGCTGGACCTGTCAGGCGCATACTATACTCCCATAGGACGCACAAACTGTCCCGTCCCCGTTCAAGGCCCCAGACGGGACGGTTATTTCGTCCATTGATGAAGCAATTGTCTCGTTCGGGGACAGGCAGACAATTCTTCATCCTGTTGATTTTCCGAAGTCCACGTGCTATATATGCAGCCACCGTCGGTCCAAGCGTGCCCGCGGGCCAGGCACTCCACGCGCCCGTGCGCCGTGGGCCTCAGTGCACCCACCGGACGGTCGCATTACACACCTCGATGTTCACCCGCATCATCGCCATGCTCGAGGCCCAGCACACGCTTACACCTCCTCTACTATAGTCCTCATTGGCTCTTCCTTGCACAACACACCAAGCCTTAGTGCCTGCACACCACAGCACCATCCCTAGGGACAACACATGCCCTGCATCTGTCTTAGCGCATTTGGACGCCATGGCAACATCTGCCATGGCGCCTGCACACCTCTGCCCTTGGGGGGATACGGCCTTGCCCTAGCGCAGGTAGCACTTGGAGGCCATGGTACGGGCAAAACTCCCCTGATCTGCCGCACACGTGTGTCGGTGGGCAAGAGCACCATATGCGCGTTGGTCTCAAAGATCAGGGACAGACGTCACCACCCATGGTGCTTTCTGTAGTTACACGACATGCTCAGCTCCCGACTCGAGTCCAAGTATATGGGGTTTCCCCTTGGGCAAGTCCACCCCCGCACTCTGTGCGGTTGGCACGCAGGTATTGTGTGGGAATATCGTTGACTTTGGGGCAAGAATGGTGTAGGTGGGGTGTTGTGCTTGCTATAGGCCAGCTGCATGCAGGCAGGGATGGGGCGACACGCTCACTTATAATAGACTTCAGGAGTCTCGAGGATAATGGTGGAAGGCAAGTGATGTGGCTGTTATAGGTTAGCGAGATAAGTGGAAGTGGGGCAATGTGCTTGTTATAGGGGAGTGTTGTGCAAGCAAGGCTGAGGTGATGTGTTGGCTTTAGACAGACTTTTGTGCTCCTGAGGATAATGGTGGATCGCGGGTTTTGTGCTTGCTATGGGGTAGTGGGATGAGTGGAAATGGGGGACTTGTTTAATACCAGCGAGCAGCGAGTAGATGAGTTGGGCTGATGCGCTTGCTTACGGCAGATTTTTGTGGTCATAGGGATTAGGATGCTTCTACCATTATCTCCAGCTGATTTTCTTTATTGGATATCGGGATATCATGATAATTGTCATCTGAAAAAACCAAATGTGTTTGATACTGATAACAGATAACAGTAGGTGGTCTCTAAACAGATTACGATATCAGATATTGGTAAGCGCATAACAATAACAGGTACCAACATCATTAAGCATATACGAATATTGAATAATTTTTAAATAATTGTTATCATATTCCATTATGAAAATTTGACAATATCTAATGATTAAAATATAAAATTTATACTCTAAAAAATTAATATTATGAATAATGTTACCATAAGGTTAATAAAATGAGGATGATAATTGTGTGGGTTATATATGACTTGATTTATAAATATGTATAAACATGGTAAGATCTATGATGAGCTTCTCAAAACTTCTAATGTTCCTTTGGGGATATACGCTTGAAACAGCAGCGCATATACTAAACATGTCACCTAGAAAGTCAGTGACTTCCACACCATATGAGATATGGAGAGGAAGAAGACCAAATTTTATGTATGCTAGAGTATGGGGATGTCCTGCTCACGTGAAGAGGCATGACCCAGGAAAGCTGGAACCCAGCACTAAGCTGTGTAGATTTGTGGGATATCCAAAAGAAACACATGGATACAACTTTTACCGGCCTGAGGAACAAATTGTTTTTGTTTCAAAGAGGGCTGTCTTCCTAGAGGATGAATATCTTCTAAGAGAAGATAGTGGGAGTAAAGTAATTTTGGAAGAAATTCCAAATCAAGACACAAATACTATCTCATCAGATGAGCACTCAGTGCATGAACATGTTCAAGAAAATACACTAAAGTTATGTAAGTCAAGAAGAGTAGTGAGACAACCTGATCGTTATATTGAACATATTGCATCAGGTGAAGTCGAGACACTACATCTTAAGGATGATGATCCTCTAACATACGACGAGGCAGTTCGAGATTTTGACTCTCAAAGATGGCGAGAAGCGATGAATTCTGAAATCCAGTCCATGCACTAAAATCAAGTATGCTACTTGGTTGACCCTCCAGAAGGTATAGTACCTATGGGGTGTAAGTGGTTCTTTAAGAAAAAGATCGGTGTAGATGGACAAGTTGACACATACAAGGCAAGACTTGTTGCGAAAGGTTATCATCAATGGCAAGGAGTTGACTATGATGAAATATTTTCACCAGTTGCCGTGATAAATTCAATCAGAATTCCTCTTGCCATAGCTGCACACCACGAGTATGAGATCTAGCAAATGGATGTCAAGATTGATTTCCCCAATGGAAACCTTGAGGAAGATGTGTATATGATACAACCCGAGGGTTATGCATCCAGGGAATTTCCAGATAAAGCAAAGATCTTTAATAAGGTGTGCAAGTTGCAAAGATCCATTTATAGATTAAAGCAAGCTTCGAGGAGCTAGAATGTCAGATTTGATGAGGATTTTTAGATCTTATGAAATCATTAAGAATGAAGATGAACCATGTGTATACAAGAAAACCAGTGGGAGTGCAATCACTTTCGTGATTTTATATGTGGATGATATTATACTCATTGCGAATGATGTAGGAATGTTTTCATCAGTAAAAGCATGGTTATTCAAGAACTTCTCCATGAAAGATTTGGGAGAGGCAACCAACGTAATGAGAATGTGTATCTATATAGATCAAGGAGGTTGCTAGGATTATCCTACTCTATGTACATAGACACCATTATCAAAAGGTTTGGCATGGAGAACTCTAAGAGAGGTCTCATACGGATGAGACATGGAGTTCAAATATCTATGGAACACTCACCTAAAACTCCTAAAGATAGAGCGATCATGTCTAAAGTTTCGTATGCTTCGGATATTGGATCCATCATGTAGGCAATGCAATGTACTAGGCCTGATGTTACTTTTGCTCTAAGTGTTACGAGCAGATTTTAGGCAAACCTAGGAGAAATTTGGTAGCAGTGAAATGCATCCTTAAGTACTTGAGAATGACTAAGGATTTATTTATAATTTATGGAGGAGATGAGCTAAAGCTCCAAGGTTACATTGGCTCAAGTTTCCGGTCGGATCCAAACCATAGTAGTTCTACATCTAGATTCTTGTTCACACTAAACGGAGGTGTGATATCTTGGAAGAGTTCCAAGCAGAGTACTACTGTAGACTCGACGACATAAGCTGAATACATAGGAGCAGCCAAGGCCGCCAAGGAAGCAGTTTGGTTGAAGAAATTCATCACAAAACTTGGCGTTATTCCTTCCATCTCAGAACCTATTCCGTTGTTGTGCAACAAAAATGGTGCAATAGCACAAGCAAAATAGCCACGGTCTCATCAGAAGTCAAAACACATTCTGAGGCGATTTCACTTGATTAGGGAGATCATTACACGAGGAGATATTGTGATGGAAAGGATTCCATCAACCGACAACATAGCAGACCCAGTAATTAAGCCGCTAGCTCATGAAGTATTTTAGCATCATTGTCAAACAATAGGATTGTTGAACAAGGGTTATTGGCTTAAGTCCAAGTGGGAGATTGATGGATATTATGTGGCCGTCAAGCCAATCACACTACCATGTTTATTTAAGTTCATTAAATACAATAATTACGTTCACTATTATTTCGTGTGGTGTTTATAATAAAGTCCATGAATATGTGCAATGACCTAGTGAATTATGATGAGATCATAATACACTGATCACTAATCTTTAAACATGTATTTAAATATTCATATTCGATGGATAGTCAAGATGGACATCGAATTATCCGGATAGAATAACACTAGCTGATCCTACTTACATGATAAGTATAGATGATCACGTGACTATTATGTGGCGACACTAAGGACAAATAGTGGGTGCTCTTTGGAATAAGAGTTCACTGAATTGATCCGTACGAATCCCTGAATGGTATTATACCTAAACGTCAATCAAGTTGATTCATGTCATAGTTGTATAAGTTATCCACTGACCTGAGACACCAAGGACATCTCGTGAATGTACGACTACATTTTGACTACAACTTAAGAGCCTCTAATCATGGGATTCAAACAAGTTTTAGCTTGGATGTAGTAAGAAGCTCACAGAGATGATTGAGTGGTCAAGAAGGGATCATCCCTGGCCAAGGTAGTGAGGATATTGGAGAAGGAGTTCTCCAATGATCCCCGTTACACATCAGTATTAATCAAATGATGGATTAGGGTTTGATGATAAACCATACCCTAAGTCATTCGAGAGTCTCATGCGGATGATGGATTATACATATACAGTAACCGATGACGGTAAAGGTTCCATGAGAGAGTTCAACACTACTCGGTATCTTCTGGAGTACGAGGTGTAGCTTGGCACCCCACGGGTTGAAAACTTAAACTATTGATTGGGTTAAATTGATCATTATTTAATTAATCTATATGTTGATATATTTAATTAATAAGGTAGGTCAATAAATGTTATTGGGCTATTTAAGTTATTAACTAGAATAATACATGGGCCAAGAGGGTCAGACGCACAAGGTCATTAGGGCATTGGTGGATATATTTTACTTTGTAGGGTAAAGGCTCTCATTTTAAGCACCCATGCAAGCCAAATTTGAGAGCCCCTCCCTTTCACCACTCGTCCAAGGAGAGTGTATTCATGGTGAGAAGATATTCTAGATTTTCAAGAAGAGTTGAAGAAGATGACGTGGAGATCAAAGTGACGAGTGATCGTGTGGATATTTCTAGAGGTCGGACACGTGAATGGCTTCAGAACATTCTCGGGGCGGCAAAGTCAAGGGTGGAACGAGTTCCCCAAAAGGTACATTTGATGTTCGATTTTAAAGATCGATTATGAAGCGATCGACACGCTTTTGCATCCATAGAAATGTGTTTTCCATGGATGAACCAAGGCACTGAACCCAACAGAAACTAATATTTCAACAATAGATCGTTCAGTTCATCAGTTCATCACTAGAACTCAGTTCATCCTTAGTCTCTTAGGCTTGTTTCATTTGAGGCAGTTGTGAAGTTCCTTATGGCTCTTCTACAAGTGTCTTCAATTTCCTTTGAGGTGGTTGTGATCCTATTATTGTTCAGCTTAATAGTAGTAGATCGCAGTAGTGATTTGATGGTTATTCTCCTTACACACCCTACATTCATAGTGGTTCATTTTCAACCCTTCAAAACATGCATTACCCCTTAGTCCCACCCTCGACGCTTTCTTTGTGAGGTTCCTTGAGTTTTCATGTATGTTCAGATCTCCATTCTAAGTGTACATCCCCATCCCAAGTCTTGTGTCCTTTCCTCAATTTAAGCAGTTTCCTTCATTCTACATGAATTTCTGCTCGGTTTCAGTTACTTTAATATTCATTGCTTTCAACTAGCTCACCCTCATTGTTGGGTCTACTCCAAGGATTAGATAAACCACACGTGAATATGGACCTAGAACAAATATAGATCAAAGATGATCACGTTTGATCATGCTCATAATAGTGAAGACAGCATGTTTCAAATCTTGAATCAATCAAAGAATACCAACGGTGAGTATCTCTGAATTTGAACCAATAGTTAAGCTTAATGCAAATTGTTATGAAATTTCTTTCCATAAATATGATGAATCCAGTCCTTTAGACGTCTTAGAAAGCCTTTCTAAGTTGTCTTACCAGTGACATGCTCAATCTCACATTTTTCAATACCGCTCTTTCTTCAAGCACAATTTTTGATAGACGATGAGGATATTACATAATGAGTGATTGAAGTTGATTTGCGTGTTATCCTCTAACAATATCAGTCAATATAATATCAGGAGTCTGGAATAAAATTTAAACTGTACTTTCATAAAGCAGAACAACAATATTTGAGGATATTAAGGTAGAGAATTCTCTAACAAAGACAACAGTAATTAATTTCAATAATTCTTTGCTCAGCCCTGCTTCATAGTTATCTGTCAATTATAATCATGATTAAAAGCCCTAATGATAATGGAATCCCCTATCCCATGATGAACCGCATGAGACTAGCATTTTGAGAAAATTAAGCTCGCAGAAATATGAACCATGCTAACCAATATTAATTCACTAAGAAAAACACAAGTAACTTCATGTAGAATAAAAAAGATGAACTTGTTTTCGGATGCCAAAAAGTTAAAATATATAGAAGTAGAAAAAATAAAGATGAAATGTCAGATGGAAAATATTCCTATTTTTCCATATTTCTCATATTTCTTGCCATTGATAATAGGTAATATTAAACCCCCATTGTATATGGGATACTGGTAACTAACAAGAAATCAATATACATGGGATCAAAATTTGTCTAAACCTATTCATCATAACTGCAGGTAAATACTAGCAACCACACACTTAACTTAAATATCAAACCAACAAAGAATTTGAAGAAGTTTCAAGCGACAAAATGAAACTGAAAAGCATAAATAAATTGAATCAAAAGGGTAGAAAAAATATTGTGCATCCCAGCCCTCGACACTTAACTCCCTTCAGACCAGGTGCTAAGAATAAAAATGCCAGGTTGCCAGCCCCATCATTGTACTACACAAAAACAATGCTTCCATTGTGTACATGTTTTCCCCAAGTGAGCAAAAAATAGAGATGGGTAGACAGAGGTGACTAGAGAGAGAAAAATGGCAAACAGAGAAGATTATAGAGAAACTGCAGGTAGAGACAATTAGCAAGAGAGAGAGAGGGAGTGTGTGAGAAGAAAATAGAGACTTATAGACAGGTGATTATAGAGAGAGAAATGATAGATAATGATAGGGATGGGAAAGAAAGGAATGTTTGTTCAGAACATGCCTTTGTTATTTATCTCCATCTGTTCTCAAATGGTTTGTCTGTTCACAAACATTGTTCATGTGGAGTTATTACTGTTTGTGTTTGTTCGCAAACTAACAATTAACCAAACAATTATGATGAAAACAAATAATGTAAGGCTAGGACACTTACTGTAGATACTTTTAATACTCACCCCCTTTCAATAAGCCCACAAATGAAGGAAGCAAGTTTAAGGATATTTCTGTGAAGATCGATACATTTCCTTTTTTAGAAACTGACATGCTGATGTGACCGTAATGAGCTTAAAATTTTATGCAAATCATTGTTATGGTACAACAAGGCGGATTTTGGTGCCATATCAACGTCTCTTTTTAATTTTCTACCAATCATGTGACGCCACGTCCTCATTTTTTACTTTCCAACTTTGAGGAAAGCAGATAAAATAGTGATTTTTTACCACACATGAATTTATTGCAATTTTAGTTGTGTCTTCTTCTTCCATTGGTCCATCTCGCCCTATGAATAAAAAAATAGGAGGTGACAGCTAATCATCCTTCGCAATGGGGTCGTGTCAGCTAAACATTGGACGTTATTCAACCGAATCGAGTGGCATCAAATTTGGCGGGGATTAAATTTTATTTAAATCAAATTTAAATCATAAATATCTGAAATATAGATTCCAACTCAGAAAAAATCTTTCGCCTTGATGTAAATAAAAAATACACATAAATCCACAAATTTCAAAATATTCCTAAAAAAAAATTAATCAATTTAGGCTTGATAACACACATGTATAATTATTTTAATGCATAAGACATGTAAATCTCATGGTTCGTGTGTCATCAGGACCATGCACCAAACTAATCCAATATCCATCTCTCTAATACCGAGGTAAAAATAAAAGTCTTTATAATTTTCCACAGAAACTATACGACTAAGTCTTGTAACAAAACATAAGACATATACCATTAGAAAATATCGCATTAATTTATGTACACAGAAAATATATAAGTTCTACTTTATTATGAATAACATATATTTTTTTTCAGGGGGGAAAAGTTTTCAAAGTAAAATTTGATAGAATCGTAATAAATATTAAATAGAGGTCTTATAATTGATAGAACGGTCCGTTAAGATTGTTGTTTGGGGATCGAAGGCGACGTCGAAGCAGATTCCACGTCCAGATGGGGCTCTGAGAGGATTTCCGTTCTTTGAGGAGACTCTGCTGTCAAGATCTAGTCACTGTAGCATTCGGTGAGCGTTGTAGAAATTTCTTCGTTGTCATACTGGATTTTCGATCTTTTCGCCGTTCAGCTCCGTATTGGAATCTAATGCTCGTGTTTGATTTCGTTTCTTTGTTATTTGAACGAGGATTTTTTTGAAGTTTTAGTTTCCGAAATTGTGGTTCCATTGCTTGACTAGACGCTGTAATTGATTGACTTGATTTGTTTCCGAGGATTGGTTAGAGAGCGAACTCTGTTAAAATCCGAGTGGTTATCGATCCAGTGCGATTGGGGTATGCTGAAGGGATAGCTGATAACGCTTTGTCGTGGGATCGGTGAATGGGAGGCATGCGGATGTGATCCCTTCGAGATCTTGATTTCCATCTTTTTTTTTGAATTAAAAAAATAATTCTTGATTTCCATCTTTATTGAAAAAGGTCTTGTATTACTCATCCATCATTTCTTGGCGATTTTTCTCTCTAACCAAGCTCACTGATGAGTTGATGTCTTTCACTTGCCTGAGTTCTTCTCATTTTTTTTCAATATTCCGCACAAGTTTGTCTTTCTTTATGTTAATTTTGTCTGTCTTCCTCTGATCATTGAATTATGAATCTCTATTCAGGGCATCCCACGCTACCAAAATTGTTACATTTTTATTGAATTGGCTTTCAAGCGGTGCTGTGTCTTCTTGAATTTACCCAAGACTGGGAATTAGATGGACACAGTGAAGAGTGAATCGTTGCCATCACAGCCGGCTGCCGAGACAGATATCCCTCCAAATCTTCGGCCCTCTGATGTAGTTAAAGAGGGTTCTTCCGGGGATAAACCACCTTCTATCCTCTCTGCTTCTGGGTTATCTGCGTGGACAAGTAATCTTCGAATTTCATCTTCCAAACCGGAAGATTCACAACAAGGGAATACATCAAAGTCGACGTTTGCACGTTTTACCAGTGGACTTAACTTGCGCCAAACTGCGAAGTCCTCTGTCCCTGATGAAGCTTCTGGAGGCCAGGAGGCTTCAAATGCAGTACAGCCTGGCGTTTTTGGTTCCCTGACTAAAGGAATAGTAGACTCTTCAAAGAATGCTGTCAAGGCAGTGCAGGTTAAGGCTCGTCATATTGTTTCCCAGAACAAGCGGAGATACCAGGTATTTCCTCTTAGTTGTTTGAAATTTATTCTACCCTGATCTTTGCCTTTTGGGGTGATGTTCATAATTTTCTATAATTGATTACATTTGGCTGGCATATATCTAGAATTACTGGTAGTAATCAGTCTCAACCTATCAAAATTTGTCTTAGCTGATAACCTTGATAATATATGTTTTTTTCTCAAAGTTCTGGGCTTTTTTGCGTTATCTTAAGTTGAAGCAAGTCAGATTAATGGCTGAGACAAGACTGTATTGTGTACGTCTTAAAATTCCTGTTCACTCTGAATGCCGTGAATTTTAAAATTGATAGAGCATGCTTCATTCTCCTAGTCGTCATACTTCTTAATGTTTTCCCCTTTCTTCCATGAATTCACAAACTAAATAAAAAACATAAGCTTCAGTGCATGTAGTGCCGTGTCCTTTGCATAATAGAGAAAATAAACGGAGTGCATTAAGCAAAGCTACATGAAATGACTTAGAAAACCATGAAGTCTTCATTAAAAAATGGTTTGTTGCTTCACAAATTCACAAACTGAATAAATCTCTTCAGCTAACTGGCGGCCATCCTGAATCACGATTATTGCAATTTTATTTATTTCCATTATAATTTTCACTATGTTTCTGTTAAAATGAGCAGACTCGTTACTGATTTCAAACTAGCATTGGATCTGAAATGTCACGTAGAGATTAACAATGCAGTAAATTGAAACCTTACAAACTGATAAAATGTAATTTTTGAGTCCTACATTGAGGCTTTACTTCTCTACTTTAGTGATCCAGTTATGAATACGGACTAAGTTTTTTGTAATGCAGGAAGGGGGGTTTGACTTGGATATGACGTACATAACAGAAAATATTATCGCTATGGGTTTTCCAGCCGGCGACATGAGCTCTGGTTTTTTCGGTTATGTTGAGGTGACGCACAGTAGTCTCAATACTCTGATGAAAAAAAATTGCATTATATCTTTGGAACTTAGTTTTAATATTTGATGTTGGGTCAGGGCTTCTATCGGAACCACATGGAAGAAGTAATCAGGTTTTTTGAGAGTCACCACAAGGTATCTATAATCCATCATTTTTATTTTCTTCAGTAGCCTCAAAAATTTTTTTTACTGTGACTTTGAAGCTCCTGCGCTATATTTACTGTCATATGACGGCAGTTTCCGGTGTGGTTCTTGGTGGCTGATGAGTCATCTCGAATGCAGCTCCCTGGAGACTCCTGTAGAAAACGGGAGATTTTCAAAAAGGAAGTCTTACTCATTTTCAATCAAATGACCCAATATATAGTATTTTACATATGTCCCCTTGCATGGTTATGGAATGAAACTGTCCAGGGGCATATATCTAATTTTAGGAAATACATTGAGAAATATATAAAAGACATAAATATAATATGTCAAGGCTGAAACCCCCATTCACGCTGGTAGGCAGATTCTTGGCAACCGCAACTTTCCCAGTAGCCAATTGAAGATTGCCCCTGGCAATCCTTTTGTTAGCATATCTGCAAACTGATTCTCAGAATTGAGACGCTAGAATTTGATTATTTTTTTATTGATCTTTTCTCTTATAAATTTTCTGTTGATCTAGTCATGTTTTCTCCAGTCATGCTGCACAGGATTGTGTGCATTGTCAATCCCGGATCCACTGTCACAGTATTAAGTAGTTGGGCAGTCTTGGAATATCTTCTAGTATTTCCCAATCCACAGCAATTCTCATAAACCTTTGACCACTGCACAGAACTCAGCTTATGCACTTGACTTTTTTTGAAAGATTCTACGCTTGACCTTGCCACCAATTTTGCTTGTTTCTCTGCCATGTAATGACATTTCTTCCAAGGAGTGAATAGAATCCACTGTTGAATGTCAGTCCACTACCGAGCCCCATAATTGCCGTCAGCGTATAGCTCTTGGTCAGGCCCTTTTGAATAACAACCCATGACCTGCCGTCCTTATGAGATACGCCAGAAATTGTTTACTACTTGCATGTGTGATAGTCTGGGGCTCTTCATGATCTTGCTCAACTGTCCAACTACAAATAGAGTATCTGGCCTTCTGTGATCCAAATGGATAAGGTGGCCCACCAGCCACTGATGCATGCCCTTTATTCACATGTTTTGCATCTTCACAGGCCCAATTTATTTTCTGAAGAAAAGATGGAAGATCAAATAACAGTGATCTACCAGAATTTAATTATATATATATGAACAGACCAGAGTGGTCCTCTTTCCATTCTTCACTCCCTCCAAAACCAATATGAAATAAAACTCCCCACATCATCTAGGGGGCTGTCCGTCCAGATATCCTTTCCTTTAAGTACAATCTCATTCCGGTGCAGCCATATCGCCCATAACACAGCAAGGAGCCTTCCCCAATCCATATGTCCCCTGTACATGCCTCCCTGGATCAAGCCCCAGAGGGCCTCGTCAGCAGCCACATCCACCCCAGTGAGCTTCTGCGGGCTCCATATCACCCGGGCACACTCAAAGAAAATGTGAGAACAGTCTTCCTCTCTCAATTTTAAATTGGAATCCACTGGAATTGTGGATGGCTTTCACGTAAATCCAAAATATACTAATGAGGGATATAAAAATGCCTTTTCCTACATAGGCGACTTCGATGCCCCAGAAATACTTAAGGTATCAAAGAGATTTAATTTCAAACTCATTAGCTAGTTGGTTACTCAACGCTTGGTTTGCTGCCTCGTTGGCTCCATTATAATAATATGATAAGTTCAAACCAAGCTTCTAGAGAATCCATGCCCAAATAATCCAAAAAAAATTGTAGACTCATGGCCTGACAGGATCGGGAGCAACAGAATATTCACAAGGCAGTAGAGAGGAAGGTAGAGTGGGAAGGGTAGTGCAAGGGGGAGGGTGGTCCTCGGAGAGCTCCTCAGATTTGGCGGCTGTGGGGTTGATGAGGGGCCCTCTCTCCAGTTGATCTTCCGATGCTCTTCCTCCTCTGTGTCCTCTTTCCAATTTCTTGGTTTTCACCCAACCTGGGTCTTCAAGGTCAGGATGGACTGGCTGTTTTGGGTTGGATCCAGCCATAGCTGAAGCTTACTGGTCCCCTCTGGCCCAGTTGAGCAGAGGCCCATTGGCCCATGATACCTCCTGCTGCCTCACCAGAAAAATCTTACAGGGGCCCCATCATTTGATTATTAACATATACCACCAATATTGACCACCAATATAGCATTTGATGAACAGAGTATGCTCACTGTTACTCTGCCTAAATCCAATATTTTTCATGGAATAGGCATTCTTCACGTCAAACCATGCACATGGAGAATTTTTTCAGAACATGAGTGCTGCATCTACCTCTCCTTTTCCAAGTCACCATGTAGATAGGCATCCTTCGTGTCAAACAGTTGAAGTTGCCATCCACATGTTGCTACCAGAGCAATCAGAATAGCTTTAGTATTCAATTTTGCAACACCAAATGAGTGGGTGTAGTCCTTTGATACCAGTCTAGGTTTGCATCTCTCTAGGCTTCCATCAGATCCGCACTTCAATCTATAGACCCATCTGCACCCGATTGTCCCTTTTCCTCAAGGCAAGTCTACAATATCTCGAATATTGTCTTTTATAAGGGCATCCATCTCAGAGTCCACGTCATGTTTCTGGTGATTTCCCACAGCATCTTCTGTAGTATGAGGGATATCAATGGCTCTTTAGTGAAGTCATAAAGCCCTGAAAATCAGGAGATAAGTTTTCATATGTATCCATGTTAGACGCAGCATACCTATGTCTTTGTGTGCATGTACATTTGCCCGTATGTAATGCAACGAGGCAGCCTGAAAAGGCGTCTTTCAGAGGTCTGACCAAATCTGTTGACTCAGCAGGTGAGACGATTGGTTCGGTCGTTTCTTCAACTTTCTGACCCTCTGTGACTAGGGTTTCTTCTTCTGGAATTATTCCAGTAACCAAGATTTTCCCGGAACCTGTAGGTTTTGTAGGTGTTGTATCAACTTCTGGCACTGGAGGATCTGGAGAAGGGGGCCACCACTTAAAGCGTTGATCTGCAGCCGCCTTGGCACCCTGTCTGTCAGGGCAGTTTCAGATTATTCAAAGAAATTTACTCCCTCATGGAAGGTCACTTCTGCTGTAACGATGAACTTGTCTCAGGAGGACAACATCTGTGTAATTTGTGGTGAAGTGACCCAAAAATACACATTGAATTGCCTTAGGCTCCAACTTGCCAGTTGTATGCTGCACGTGGACATATGCTATACTCTGGGAACTAGCTGTGCTCTCAGATGCACTTGTGGAAGGTGGGTAACATTGAGTCAATGCAACGATGAATAGTCATACCCAAGGGATTTGGATGCAAGCCAGCTGATTAGGTGAGTAGCCGTCAATACAATATCCCGCCAATAAACCTTTGTCACATTTCAGTGCAGTAGCATAGTCCTAGCAATTTCCACGATGTGTCCAATCGTCCTCTCTACCACCCATTTTTCTGAATATTGACGCAAGGATTCTTGGACTATTCCATGGGTTTTGAATTTTTTTTTTTTTGAAGAAAATATGGAAGGCCACCCGGAACCGGTGGCCAACCCGCTATCATTAACTTGTAAATGTTTTGTACAAACAATGTACAAACCTGACCAAAAAAGGACTATCCTCCCCTTCCAACCCAAAAATACACGAGTGCCTCTACGGCATGAGAAACGTCCACTACCGAAGCTGCCTTTCCTTTAAGCACCACTTCATTCCGATGTTGCCATATCGCCCAGAGCACTGCGAGTAGCCGCCCCATTCCACTCCGCTTCTGTGTCTTCCTTCTATGACTGAAGTCCAAAAGGCCTCATCCGAGGAGACATTCACATCCGGTACCTGTTGCGATGCCCAGACTCTCTGGGCGAAGTGACACGTGAAGAATCGGTGTGAGCAGTCCTCCCCCCTAGCGCACATAGGACAGTCTGCAGGATCCATGGGGGCCCATCACCGCCAATAGACCCGTGTGATCAGCCTCTGCCTCCGCAATAACCAGCTGAAATTCGCACTTTCAGTGGAACTTTGAGCTTCATCAACCTGTCGCATGCCCTATTGATAGTCACGTCATCCCTCGCTTCTCCTCTAATCTTCAAATATGCTTCTTTCACTGAGAAAGCCGACCTCCGCCACGTCCAACGGTCTCCACTTTCAGTTGAAGGGCTGAGTGGTAGAAGTGACTCTTGCATCCGGAAAAACTCCTCAAAACGTGGCTCTGATAAGGCTCTTGTCAATATAGGGACCCAAGCCTCGTCCCAACACTCACTGACTTTGGCCTCTGGGTGTCTGCTAGTGCAAATAGTCTTGGGAACTTCAAATTCATGGTGCCTTGGTTAGACCAATTATCAGTCCAAAAATGGAACCTTGCCCCATCCCCCAATTTGGGCTCAAAGAACTCCCGCACTTGAGGTATCGCTTGGCGTAGACTGCTCCAAAAAGGGGGATTCTCCCCTGACACGAGCCCAACGCCTCTCCCAACTTATCTCAGAACCATATCTATCTCTCAGGACATAAGTGGTTTTTGAAATAAGTGGTCAGACGATGATTGAAATAATCTGTCGCATTATCTGACCTGAATTTTCTGATTTTGACTCCAAATCGGTTTGGAATCATGGTACACAAATATAGAATCATCTGATTTATATCTTATTTGCTATTGAGTTGATAAGTCCAAGTAGTCCTGGTATAGTCATTGATTAGGCCTGTAAACCTGATCCCAGTCAGTGAATTTAACTGTGCAAGGGCCCATACGTCACTATGAATGAGCATTAAGGGACCTACGCATCTCTCTCCTTATCCTCTAAACAAGGATCTCTTATGCATGTGATAAGAACCTCAGTCTAGGTCTGTATCGGACAGAGGGTAGAGGGCGAGGCGAGGTAGACGTTCCCAGGGTAGGAGAGTCGATACGGGAATGATAGGAGGGGTCGAACAGATGGGGCAGGGATCGACCAGGGACGAGCCGTCTGATGACGCAGTGAAGGGTTGACGATCGCGGGGACAGGGATCGTCGGAGACCAGAAGAGAACCGAACAGCAAGGGTAGGGATCGGATTGCAGGGGAGCCCCGGCTGAAGATCTGGTGAGACGATCACGGGGATAGGGGATCACCGGACGGTCAAGGGGACAGGACCGAGACAGGGAGGATCAAGATAGCGAGCCAATAGGCCGATCTTACCTTGAGTCTTGACTGCCCTCCTCAAGGAAGGGCTACACATATTTATAAGGAAATGAAGCAATCTACCCTAAACGTATGATGACTAAAGTGCCCCTAGTGGGCTAAAATGCCTAAGATACTCTTGGGGGTAGAGGATCGTATCAGCATGTTGACTTGTGTCGCAAGTATACTCAGACACATTAACATTCTTGATAATGTTTGGGAACAACGTTGCCAAAATATCAAAGGTTATCTCCAAGATGAAAATGATGTAATTGAACGTAATCTCCATCTTGAGCTTTATCACCCTTTCACGACTGATACAAGCCACCATCAGGCCTGTATCACAAGCATCTTCCACGTACAACAAGCCGTTCCTCTTTTTAAGAGGTTCAATTCTCTGCTATAGGCCCTTGTCATACGCATCATCCAGGTTCAATTCTGGCACTTGAAGAACATTTTTTAAAAGAATATTTCAGGGCTGACATGATATTTGCTTTTATGTGTGGTATTCTTACTGAATTAGCCATCTACTCTTGATCTAGTCTTTGCATATTTTCTCTTTCAGACTACCTCAGTTGTTTTTCTTACTTGCACTTGTTTCCTATGAATCTGTTATTGATTAAAGAATTTTTGAAGCTGAGGTAGATATAATACCGCACTAGGGTTCAAGTGCTTGAACACTGTTTTCCAGCTTTTGATTTTGACCTTATATCGTCGTATCTCCAGGGAAAATACAAGGTCTACAATCTGTGCTCAGAAAGGCTATATGATGCATCATTACTGCAGGGAAAGGTGTGAATCTCTGAATCTTTCAATTTAATGACAAGACTAAATAATTCAAAACTCCGTTTAAAATCATTTTGCGGAATAATCTTCTGATAAGAACCACACGTTTGTTCTTCTAGTAAGAACGACGGACAGAGAGAGACTGGGAAGTTGGACTTCAATAGTTCTTCTTTGATGTCCTCCTAATGGAAGAGCTACGGAATTAATGGGGAAAAATACAACAAAAGACCAAAATACCATTTACTGAAATGACAGAAATATCCCTAACGGTTGTGGGGTTCTTATCATCTTCAATGCCATTTTGAATCCATTTTGCCTCTAATATTTAGGTGGCAAGTTTCCCATTCGATGATCATAATTGCCCCCAGCTGCAACTCGTGGTATCATTTTGTCAAAGTGCCTATTCATGGCTGAAGGAGGACATTGAAAATGTAGTTGTTGTCCACTGTAAAGCCGGGATGGCGAGGACGGGCCTTATGATATCTAGTCTTCTTCTATACCTTAAGGTGAAAACAATTCAGTCCTTTATTGATTCATTTCTGTCTCATCATTTTGTTTCCTGTGTTTTAATTTTCTCTTAGTTACTGAATTGCAGTTCTTCCCTACTGCTGAGGAATCCATGGACTACTACAATCAAAAAAGGTGTCTTGATGCTAAGGGCCTTGTTCTTCCAAGTCAAATTGTCAGTCCGCCTACAACTTTCTTTATAGTTTCCAAAAAGGAACCAGTTATTGGAAGCTTGAACTACTTTATTTATGTTCATTGTTTTAGAGATATGTCAAGTACTTTGAGCGCCTTCTGACCTACTTCAATGGGGAGGTTCCATCAAGCCGCAGGTATCTTTGTTGCGCATGTCTGTGATTTTTTTGTTCTTGTTTTTGGCAGTTCGCTCATTTTATCTATAATTTTGATGTCTGACTTGTTGGCTAGGTGCATGCTGAGGGGTTTTCGTTTGCATAGGTGCCCCTACTGGGTCAGGCCGTCGATCACCATATCCAATCACGATGGTATGTGTTGAACTCCAGGGAGAAGGATATAGAGTGCAGAATAAATAGATAGATATACATATAGAAAGATAGATAAATAGATAGAAAGAAGGATAGAGAAAATAGATAGATGTATAATAGACAGAGACAGGGAGAGAGAGATAGGTAAAAGAACAGAAAATTGAGGGAGAAGAGAGTGAGAGAAGGGTGGGGGAGAGATTAGTAGAGAGAGGGATAGGGAGAGCGATGGAGGAAGAAGAAGATCGAGGGAGAAGAGACTGGGAGAGGGGTGAGAGGACCAATCAAGAATACTGAGGGTGAAGAGAGAGGTCAACAAGAAAAGACTGACGATGGACGAAAGAGTGACAGAGACTAATCAGAGAGAAGAGAACAAGAGGAGAGAGAGGAAGAGAGACAGAGCGAGAGAGATAGAAGAAGATGAAAGAGAGAGGTCAGGACAAGAGGAAAGAGAGAGATCAGAACAAGATGGAGAAAAGAGAAGAGAGCAAGAGAGTGAGAGAAGAGAACAAGAGAGTGAAAAAGGGAGCAAGAGAGAGAGAAGAGAGCAAGAGAGTGAAAAGGGTGCAAGAGAAGAGAGAGAGAGCAAGAGGAAAGAGAGGGAACAAAGAAAGAGGAAGAAGAGGTCGAGTGAGGGGGGGCACGAGAGAGAGAGAGAGAGATAGATAGAGAGAGAGAGAGAGAGCAAGAGGAAAGAGAGGGAACAAAGAAAGAGGAAGAAGAGGTCGAGTGAGGGGGCAATGAGAGAGAGAGAGAGAGATAGATAGAGAGAGAGAGAGAGAGCAAGAGGAAAGAGAGGGAACAAAGAAAGAGGAAGAAGAGGTCTAGTGAGGGGGGGGCAAGAGAGAGAGAGAGAGCAAGAGGAAAGAGAGGGAACAAAGAAAGAGGAAGAAGAGGTCTAGTGAGGGGGGGGCAAGAGAGAGAGAGAGAGAGCAAGAGGAAAGAGAGGGAACAAAGAAAGAGGAAGAAGAGGTCGAGTGAGGGGGGGCAAGAGAGAGAGAGAGAGATAGATAGAGAGAGAGAGAGAGAGAGCAAGAGGAAAGAGAGGGAACAAAGAAAGAGGAAGAAGAGGTTGAGTGAGGGGGGGCAAGAGAGACAGAGAGAGATAGATAGAGAGAGAGAGAGAGATAGAGATAGAGAGAGAGAGAGGAAAAATAGTTAGAAGAGAAAAAGAAAGGGGAGAGAGAAGAGAGAAAGGAGAATGATAGTGCAGCGCGGTGGGGGAAACCCCGCTGCCCGTCAAGTTGGGCAGATGGAGAGGAAGATAAAACCAAACTCAGTCATCATTAAGAATTCCTACCCCTTTTATACGGATAGAAATCACGGGGGAAAATTTTCATTACAGATCCTGGTTATAATAGTATTTCTGGAATATTTCGCCAACTTTGTTGACGCATTATGAAGATTCTTCTGCCATAATCTAGAAAAATTATTTCTTTGGTGAAATATTGTCCCTTACAATGTTAAGTTTCTCTTTCAGGTGTTCTTTTTTCAACTAAGAAGCATCCCCGGACAAAGGACCTATCAGTATCTCCCTCTCCCTCTCTCTTCTTTCTCCCTCTAAAATAGTTTCTTAGCTGTCATAATCTCTCTAAGATAGTCCATTTTCCAAAATTTAAACACTTTCTAAGTTCTTAACTGATTTTTTCTGTTTTCTAGCCGGAGGACTTCTGGTTTAAAGCTCCCAAGAAAGGACTCATGGTCTTTGCTTTGCCCGGGGAGCCCGGTCTGACCGAGCTCGTCGGCGACTTCAAGATCCATTTCCACGACCGTCAGGGTGACTTCTACTGGTCCGTCAAAGATCCAATAAAAATATTTTTTAAAGAGTTCTTGCGAACTCTTTATTCGTCTATTTATTTATTTAATAACAACTTTTTAAACCTTGTTCCACAGCTGGTTGAACACCACAATGACCGAGAACAGGAAGAGACTAATCAGAGAGAAGAGAACAAGAGGAGAGAGAGGAAGAGAGACAGAGAGCGAGAGAGATAGAAGAAGATGAAAGAGAGAGGCTGCACAAGAGGAAAGAGAGAGATCAGAATCAAGATGGAGAAAAGAGAAGAGAGCAAGAGAGTGAGAGAAGAGAACAAGAGAGGAAAAAAGTGGAGCAAGAGAGTGAAAGGTGCAAGAGAAGAGAGAGAGAGCAAGAGGAAAGAGAGGAACAAAGAAAGAGGAAGAAGAGGTCGAGTGGAGGGGGCATTTAGAGAGAGAGAGAGGAGAGATAGATAGAGAGAGAGGAGAGGAGCAAGAGGAAAGAGGAGGGAACAAAGAAAGAGGAAGAAGAGGTCGAGTGAGGGGGGCACGAGAGAGAGAGAGAGATAGATAGAGAGAGAGAGAGAGAGCAAGAGGAAAGAGAGGAAACAAAGAAAGAGGAAGAAGAGGTCTAGTGAGGGGCAAGAGAGAGAGAGAGAGCAAGAGGAAAGAGAGGGAAATAAAGAAAGAGGAAGAAGAGGTCTAGTGAGGGGGGGCAGAGGAGAGAGAGAGAGAGCAAGAGGAAAGAGAGGAACAAAGAAAGAGGAAGAAGAGGTCGAGTGAGGGGGCAAGAGAGAGAGAGAGAGATATAGATAGAGAGAGAGAGAGTTGGAATTGATGGTTTTCTATGTGCATGTTTAGAGAGAGAGAGAGATAGATAGGGGCAAGAGAGAGAGAGAGATAGATAGAGAGAGAGAGAGAGATTCCTTAGTGGAGTTCAAGCTTAAATACTCTTTCCCTCTCTCTCTCATCCAATTCTCATTCCCTCAGTGGAGTTCAAGCTTCAAAACTCTCTACCCCTCCTCTCTCATCCAAATCTCTTTCTTTACTGGAGTTCAAGCTTCCATAGTCTCTGTTCCTTGCTTTCTTTGTCATCCAATTCTCCCTATCAGAGTTCAAGCTCAATACTCTCTTCCTCTCTCTCTCCCTCGCTTTCTCTCACATCCAATTCTTCTTATTGGAGTTCAAGCTTGAATACTCTCTCCCTCTCTTTCTCTCTCATCCAAATCTTCTTATTGGAGTTCAAGCTTCAATACTCTCTGCCTCTCTTTCTCTCTCATCAAATTCTACTTATTGGAGTTCAAGCTTCAATACTCTCTGCCTCTCTTTCTCTCTCATCAAATTCTACTTATTGGAGTTCAAGCTTCAATACTCTCTGCCCTCTTTCTCTCTCATCAAATTCTACTTATTGGAGTTCAAGCTTCAATACTCTCTGTACCTCCCTTTCTCCCTCATCAAATTCTTCTTATTGGAGTTCAAGCTTAAATACCCTCTCCCTCTCTTTCTCTCTCATCCATATCTTCTTATAGGAGTTCAAGCTTCAATATTCTCTGCCCCTCTTTCTCTCTCATCAAATTCTACTTATTGGAGTTCAAGCTTCAATACTCTCTGCCCTCTTTCTCCCTCATCAAATTCTTCTTATTGGAGTTCAAGCTTCAATACTCTCTCTCCCTCTCTTTCTCCCTCATCAAATTCTTCTTATTGGAGTTCAAGCTTCAATACTCTCTGTACCTCCCTTTCTCCCTCATCAAATTCTTCTTATTGGAGTTCAAGCTTCAATACTCTCTGTACCTCCCTTTCTCCCTCATCAAATTCTTCTTATTGGAGTTCAAGCTTCAATAATCTCTCTACCTCTCTTTCTCCCTCATTAAATTCTTCTTATTGGAGTTCAAGCTTCAATACTATCTCTCCCTCTCTTTCTCCCTCATCAAATTCTTCTTATTGGAGTTCAAGCTTCAATACTCTCTGTACCTCCCTTTCTCCCTCATCAAATTCTTCTTATTGGAGTTCAAGCTTCAATACTCTCTATACCTCCCTTTCTCCCTCATCAAATTCTTCTTATTGGAGTTCAAGCTTAAATACCCTCTCCCTCTCTTTCTCTCTCATCCATATCTTCTTATAGGAGTTCAAGCTTCAATATTCTCTGCCCCTCTTTCTCTCTCATCAAATTCTACTTATTGGAGTTCAAGCTTCAATACTCTCTGCCCTCTTTCTCTCTCATCAAATTCTACTTATTGGAGTTCAAGCTTCAATACTCTCTGTACCTCCCTTTCTCCCTCATCAAATTCTTCTTATTGGAGTTCAAGCTTAAATACCCTCTCCCTCTCTTTCTCTCTCATCCATATCTTCTTATAGGAGTTCAAGCTTCAATATTCTCTGCCCCTCTTTCTCTCTCATCAAATTCTACTTATTGGAGTTCAAGCTTCAATACTCTCTGTACCTCCCTTTCTCCCTCATCAAATTCTTCTTATTGGAGTTCAAGCTTCAATAATCTCTCTACCTCTCTTTCTCCCTCATTAAATTCTTCTTATTGGAGTTCAAGCTTCAATACTCTCTCTCCCTCTCTTTCTCCCTCATCAAATTCTTCTTATTGGAGTTCAAGCTTCAATACTCTCTGTACCTCCCTTTCTCCCTCATCAAATTCTTCTTATTGGAGTTCAAGCTTCAATACTCTCTATACCTCCCTTTCTCCCTCATCAAATTCTTCTTATTGGAGTTCAAGCTTCAATAATCTCTCTACCTCTCTTTCTCCCTCATTAAATTCTTCTTATTGGAGTTCAAGCTTCAATACTCTCTCTCCCTCTCTTTCTCCCTCATCAAATTCTTCTTATTGGAGTTCAAGCTTCAATACTCTCTGTACCTCCCTTTCTCCCTCATCAAATTCTTCTTATTGGAGTTCAAGCTTCAATACTCTCTGTACCTCCCTTTCTCCCTCATCAAATTCTTCTTATTGGAGTTCAAGCTTCAATAATCTCTCTACCTCTCTTTCTCCCTCATTAAATTCTTCATATTGGAGTTCAAGCTTCAATACTATCTCTACCTCTCTTTCTCCCTCATCAAATTCTTCTTATTGGAGTTCAAGCTTCAATACTCTATCTACCTCTCTTTCTCCCTCATCAAATTCTTCTTATTGGAGTTCAAGCTTCAATACTCTCTTTCCCTCTCTTTCTCTCTCACCAAATTCTTCTTATTTGAGTTCAAGCTTCAATACTCTCTCTACCTCTCTTTCTCTCTCATCAAATTCTTCTTATTGGAGTTCAAGCTTCAATACTATCTCTCCCTCTCTCTACCTCTCTCTCACCCTCTCTTTCTCCCTCATCAAATTCTTCTTATTGGAGTTCAAGCTTCAACACTCTCTCTTCCTGTCTTTGTCTTCCTGTGTTTCTCTCTCATCCAATTCTTCTTATTGGACTTCAAGCTTCAATACCCTCCCTTCCTCTCTCTCAGCCTCTCTTTCTCTCTCATCCAATTCTCCTTGGAGCTCAAGCTTCAGTACTCTCTCTTCCTCTCTCTCTACCTCTAATTCTTTCCGACCCTATTCTCCTCTCCTCATCAGAGCTTCAATACTCTCTCTCTCTCTCTCTTCTCTTTCCCTTTCACCCAATTCTTCTCTTCTCATCAGAGTCTAAGCTTCAATATCCTCTCTCTCTCTCTCTACTTCTCTTTCTCTCTTCCAATTCTTCTAACTGGAGTTTAAGCTTCAATATCATCTCTCTTTCGCTCTCTCTCTCTACCACTCTTTCTCTCTCATCCAATTCTCCTTTTCTCATCAGAGTCCAAGCTTCAATATCATCTCTCTTTCTCTCTCTCTCTCTCTCTTCCTCTCTTTCTCTCTCATCGAATCCTCCTTTTCTCATCAGAGTCCAAGCTTCAATATCCTCTCTCCTCCATATCTTCTAATTCAAGTTTAAGCTTCAACACTCTCTTCATGAGAGTCCAAGCTTCACTATCCTCTCTCTCTACTTCTCTTTCTCCCTCTTCCAATTCTTCTAACTGGATTTTAATCTTCAACACTCTCTCTTCCTCGCATTCTGTCTCTTCCTCTCTCTCTGCTTCTCTTTCTCCCTCTTCCAATTCTTCTAAGTAGAGTTTAAGCTTCAACACTCTCTCTTCCTCTCTCTCTGCTTCTCTTTCTCCCTCTTCCAATTCTTCTAACTGGAGTTTAAGCTTCAACACTCTCTCTTCCTCTCTCGCTCTCTCTCTCCTCTCCTCTCTCTACTTCTCTTTCTCCCTCTTCCAAGTCTTCTAACTGGAGTTTTAGCTTCAACTCTCTCTTCATCTCTCTCTCTCTCCTCTCTCTCTCTCTCTTCTCTCTTTTTCTCTCTCCATTTCTCTTTCTCCCTCTTCCAAGTCTTCTAACTGGAATTTAAGCTTCATTACTCTCTCTTCCAATTCTTCTAACTAGAGTTTAAGCTTCAACACTCTCTCTTCCTCTTTTTCTCTCTCTCTCTCTACTTCTCTTTCTACCTCTTCCAATTCTTCTAACTGGAGTTTAAGCTTCAACACACTCTCTTCTTCTCTCTCTCTCTACCTCTCTTTTTTTTTTTTGGGCAAAAATCACGGTGCCAGGTACGTCCAACCCTAGGGTTGTGGCCGTAGTCCGATCCAGCCGTGCCCTGGATGCCACCCAGGGGGTTTTTATTTATAAAGTGTAGTGTTTTTCAATGTTTGTGGGCGTGGATCGAGTATATATATCCCAATTACACTCGGATCCCACTCGTCCACGCCCATAGTTAGGGAAAAGAAAAGATACATGAGTGATACCTCATGGACGCTCGAGGAAGTGTGTTCGTCGTCGTTTCTTCGGAGCGGTTCCACGAGGTCATTGTAGCGCTTGGTGGCGCTCTAGTCCGGGTGGTTCTTCGTCGTCGTCGTCATGTGTGCTCGGAGTGGGCGGAGTGATGCTCTAGTCGAGACGGGCGCGGTCCACGCCTCGTACGCCAGCGCTCCAGGCGATCCTCCAATCCCGCGGGCCTGGCGTCGCGAGGAGGCGGCGTGTGCGGAGGGAGGGCAAGCCAAGACGATCGAGCCGATGACATCCTCGGGCCATGGGCGGAAGCTCCTGCCAAGAATAGAAAAGAGTGGAGTGGGTGCGAGCGTGTACCGCATGGTTGGCGAGGGCATCAGCTAGGGTTCGCCCGTCCTGATATCCGTCCGATATCCGATATCGGACAACCGATATCCGGACTAAAGAGGGACAGTATAGGATCTCGGATATCGGATATCGGCCGATATCCGTCCCTTAGGTGGTGGACGGGTATCGATATCGGATATCGGAGGGGTAGGGACGTGGCAGATCTCGGATACCGGATATCGGTTTCGATATCCGGCGAATTGTTTGTACAGTTTTTGCTATCACATACCGGAAAATTTTAAATTCCAGGAGAGTATAAGTACGGGCGGCCCACTTTTTAATTGAAACGCATTTGAGCCACCCCGTGGCCCATTAATAACGATATTAACATTTCAAAATGACCTTAAGGAGTGTGGTTGTAATTAATAGAAATAATAATAATATTGTATTAATTGAATCAAAAAGTAAATACAATTTTCATTTACGTGAACAAACTCACGTGTTGTAGTTAGTGTATTTGGCAGTGTAGATGTAGATAACAAAAATATTTATAAACGTGTTGTACTGAACATAAAGAGTAAAAAATATTAATAAATTTTTTTAATTGAATTAAGAAGTAAGAACAATTTTTATTTTAAGTAAACAAAATTACGTGATGTACTTAATAAAAATATTAATAAATATTTGTTAATTGAATTAAGAAGTAAAAAAAAAATTTATTTTAAGCTAACAGAATTACGGGTTGCAGTTAATAAAAATACTAAGAATTTTAATGTTATCTTGGGAAAATTCATGGCATTTGATATTTAGTTAGTGGAATTAATAAATTAATGGAGTTTTCACTTTAAGAGAAGTAAGTCACGTGTTGTAGTTAGTGTATTAAGGAGTGTGGATGTAGTTAACAGAAATATTTATTAACGTGTTGTACTGAACAGAAACAGTAAAACATATTAATAAATTGTTTTAATTGAATTAAGAAGTAAGAACAATTTTTATTTTAAGTAAACAAAATTACGTGATGTACTTAATAAAAATATTAATAAATATTTGTTAATTGAATTAAGAAGTAAAAAAAAAATTTATTTTAAGCTAACAGAATTACGGGTTGCAGTTAATAAAAATACTAAGAATTTTAATGTTATCTTGGGAAAATTCATGGCATTTGATATTTAGTTAGTGGAATTAATAAATTAATGGAGTTTTCACTTTAAGAGAAGTAAGTCACGTGTTGTAGTTAGTGTATTAAGGAGTGTGGATGTAGTTAACAGAAATATTTATTAACGTGTTGTACTGAACAGAAACAGTAAAACATATTAATAAATTGTTTTAATTGAATTAAGAAGTAAGAACAATTTTTATTTTAAGTAAACAAAATTACGTGATGTACTTAATAAAAATATTAATAAATATTTGTTAATTGAATTAAGAAGTAAAAAAAAAATTTATTTTAAGCTAACAGAATTACGGGTTGCAGTTAATAAAAATACTAAGAATTTTAATGTTATCTTGGGAAAATTCATGGCATTTGATATTTAGTTAGTGGAATTAATAAATTAATGGAGTTTACCTTAAGAGAAGTAAGTCACGTCTAAAGAGAAGTAATCACGTGTTGTAGTTAGTGTATTAAGGAGTGTGGATGTAGTTAACAGAAATATTTATTAACGTGTTGTACTGAACAGAAACAGTAAAACATATTAATAAATTGTTTTAATTGAATTAAGTAAGAACAATTTTTATTTTAAGTAAACAAAATTACGTGATTTACTTAATAAAAATATTAATAAATATTTGTTAATTGAATTAAGTAAAAAAATTTTATTTTAAGCTAACAGAATTACGGGTTGCAGTTAATAAAAATACTAAGAATTTTAATGTTATCTTGGGAAAATTCATGGCATTTGATATTTAGTTAGTGGAATTAATAAATTAATGGAGTTTTCACTTTAAGAGAAGTAAGTCACGTGTTGTAGTTAGTGTATTAAGGAGGGGGGATGTGGTTAACAGAAATATTTATTAAGGTGTTGTCCGGAACAGAAAAAGTAAAACATATTAATAAATTGTTTTAATTGAATTAAGAAGTAAGAACAATTTTTATTTTAAGTAAACAAAATTACGTGATGTACTTATTAAAAATATTAATAAATATTTGTTAATTGAATTAAGTAAAAAAATTTATTTTAAGCTAACAGAATTACGGGTTGCAGTTAATAAAAATACTAAGAATTTTAATGTTATCTTGGGAAAATTCATGGCATTTGATATTTAGTTAGTGGAATTAATAAATTAATGGAGTTTTCACTTTAAGAGAAGTAAGTCACGTGTTGTAGTTAGTGTATTAAGGTGTGGATGTAGTTAACAGAAATATTTATTAACGTGTTGTACTGAACAGAAACAGTAAAACATATTATTAAATTGTTTTAATTGAATTAAGAAGTAAGAACAATTTTTATTTTAAAGTAAAACGAATTACGTGATGTACTTAATAAAAATATTAATAAATATTTGTTAATTGAATTAAGAAGTAAAAAAATTTATTTTAAGCTAACAGAATTACTGGTTGCAGTTAATAAAAATACTAAGAATTTTAATGTTATCTTGGGAAAATTCATGGCATTTGATATTTAGTTAGTGGAATTAATAAATTAATGGAGTTTTCACTTTAAGAGAAGTAAGTCACGTGTTGTAGTTAGTGTATTAAGGAGTGTGGATGTAGTTAACAGAAATATTTATTAACGTGTTGTACTGAACAGAAACAGTAAAACATATTATTAAATTGTTTTAATTGAATTAAGAAGTAAGAACAATTTTTATTTTAAGTAAACAAAATTCGTGATGTACTTAATAAAAATATTAATAAATATTTGTTAATTGAATTAAGTAAAAAAATTTATTTTAAGCTAACAGAATTACGGGTTGCAGTTAATAAAAATACTAAGAATTTTAATGTTATCTTGGGAAAATTCATGGCATTTGATATTTAGTTAGTGGAATTAATAAATTAATGGAGTTTTCACTTTAAGAGAAGTAAGTCACGTGTTGTAGTTAGTGTATTAAGGAGTGTGGATGTAGTTAACAGAAATATTTATTAACGTGTTGTACTGAACAGAAACAGTAAAACATATTATTAAATTGTTTTAATTGAATTAAGAAGTAAGAACAATTTTATTTTAAGTAAACAAAATTACGTGATGTACTTAATAAAAATATTAATAAATATTTGTTAATTGAATTAAGAAGTAAAAAAATTTATTTAAGCTAACAGAATTACGGGTTGCAGTTAATAAAAATACTAAGAATTTTAATGTTATCTTGGGAAAATTCATGGCATTTGATATTTAGTTAGTGGAATTAATAAATTAATGGAGTTTTCACTTTAAGAGAAGTAAGTCACGTGTTGTAGTTAGTGTATTAAGGAGTGTGGATGTAGTTAACAGAAATATTTATTAACGTGTTGTACTGAACAGAAACAGTAAAACATATTATTAAATTGTTTTAATTGAATTAAGAAGTAAGAACAATTTTTATTTTAAGTAAACAAAATTACGTGATGTACTTAATAAAAATATTAATAAATATTTGTTAATTGAATTAAGAAGTAAAAAAAAAATTTATTTTAAGCTAACAGAATTACGGGTTGCAGTTAATAAAAATACTAAGAATTTTAATGTTATCTTGGGAAAATTCATGGCATTTGATATTTAGTTAGTGGAATTAATAAATTAATGGAGTTTTCACTTTAAGAGAAGTAAGTCACGTGTTGTAGTTAGTGTATTAAGGAGTGTGGATGTAGTTAACAGAAATATTTATTAATGTGTTGTACTGAACAGAAACAGTAAAACATATTATTAAATTGTTTTAATTGAATTAAGAAGTAAGAACAATTTTTATTTTAAGTAAACGAAATTACGTGATGTACTTAATAAAAATATTAATAAATATTTGTTAATTGAATTAAGAAGTAAAAAAAAAATTTATTTTAAGCTAACAGAATTACGGGTTGCAGTTAATAAAAATACTAAGAATTTTAATGTTATCTTGGGAAAATTCATGGCATTTGATATTTAGTTAGTGGAATTAATAAATTAATGGAGTTTTCACTTTAAGAGAAGTAAGTCACGTGTTGTAGTTAGTGTATTAAGGAGTGTGGATGTAGTTAACAGAAATATTTATTAACGTGTTGTACTGAACAGAAACAGTAAAACATATTATTAAATTGTTTTAATTGAATTAAGAAGTAAGAACAATTTTTATTTTAAGTAAACAAAATTACGTGATGTACTTAATAAAAATATTAATAAATATTTGTTAATTGAATTAAGAAGTAAAAAAAAAATTTATTTTAAGCTAACAGAATTACGGGTTGCAGTTAATAAAAATAATAATAAATTTGTGTTAACTGAATTAAAGAGTAAATACAAATTTCATTTACGTGAACAAAGTTCCATGTTGTAGTTAGTGTATTTGGGAGCATAGATGTAGGTAACAAAAATATTAACTAACGTGTTGTAGTTATAAGAAACAGTAAAAAATAGTAATAAATAATTCTTAATTGAATTAAGAAGTGAAAACAATTTTTATTTTAAGCTAACAGAATTACGTGATGTATTTCATAAAAATAATAATAAATTTGCGTTAACTGAATTAAAGAGTAAATACAAATTTCATTTACGTGAACAAAGTCCCGTGTTGTAGTTAGTGTTTTTGGGAGCGTAGTCAGTGTATTTGGGAGCGTAGTTAGTGTATTTGGGAGCGTAGAAGTCACGTGTTGTAGTTAGTGTATTGAGGAGTGCAGATTTAGTTATTAAGAGTAACGAACATATTAAGTTAATTGAGTTTATGGTGTTTCATACATAGTTAATTGAATTAAGAACTGGAAACGATTTTCATTTCAAGCGAACATACTCACGGGTTGTAGTTAATTTTCATTTATGGCGTTTGATAGTTAGTGAATGGGATGAAGAAATTAATGGCAAGTGCATTCAACTATATTGTCGTAGTAAATTCGGGATATTTAATTACATGACTGGCCAGTGCATTAAAACTCTACTAATACAAAAGACACCATACAGTAGTGTTCGCCGGTATCCGGTTTTTCGATATTCGGTCAAAAAATTTACGGGTAGGCTATGAATGCAGCCATGTCAAAAAAACCTAAGCCCAACGTCTCTGTCAAAGATTTCTGCTCACCTGATCGTCACCTGCGTTGCATAAGAGAAGTGATAAGTAGTGATAAATATGTATAAATAACATTTGGTTGAGTTATGTGACGTGTACCTTGAGAACAGCTAACCCCACCATCTTCATCGTCCTCAATATCCTCGCCTAGCTCGACGTCATTGTACCAACGTTTGTTGTCCGCACGGAGCCAACACTTCACGGTGATGAGTGTTTCAATGCTTATCGGCGAGAGACGGGAACGCTTGTACGTGACAACAGCGTTGCCAACTGAGAACATGCGCCGTGGGGCGCTCGTCGACATACGGATAACAAGTCCTCGCGACGGCTGCAAGCAAGGAAACGCTCGCTTCGTTGCCCACCAAGACAGTGGAGTGTAGACACCCTCGTTCGGCACAGTCTCTGCAAGGAACAGGTCGAACTCATCCCAGGCCGACCACGTTGTCAACGGTGCCGGTTCCACGTGTCGCATAGTGGTGCTAAGCCACCCAACCAACTCTGCACCTCCTCGCCGCCCCCTCTGAGCGGCCATTCTCGGAACACGGCTCGACCTGTCACCGGGCAACAACGACTGACATTGAGAGAGGGAGAGCAGTAATAGAGTTCTGAAATTAAGAGATGGGGAAAAAAATAGTGATACGATATTGAAAGAGGAAGAAGTAAAATAGAGACATAAAATTGAGAGAGGGAGAAGAGAAATGGAGTTATAAAATTGAGAGAGGGAGAAGGAAAATGTAGTTATGAAATTAATAGATGGAGAAAATTAAAAGGAGATGAATTTGAGAGAGGGAGAAGAGAAATAGAGATATGAAATTGAGAGAGGGAGAGCAGTAATAGAGTTATGAAATTAAGAGATGGGGGAAAAAATAGTGAGATGATATTGAAAGAGGGAGAAGAGAAATAGAGATATGAAATTGAGAGAGGGAGAAGAGAAATGGAGTTATAAAATTGATTGAGGGAGAAGGAAAATGTAGTTATGAAATTAATAGATGGAGAAGTGAAATGGAGATATGAATTTGAGAGAGGGAGAAGAGAAAGAGAGATATGAAATTGAGACAGGGAGAAGTAAAATAGAGATATGAAACTGAGAGAGAGAGAGAAGAGAAATAGAGTTATGAAATTAAGAGATGGAGAAGTAAAATGGTCATATGAAATTGAGAGAGGGAGAAGTAAACTAGAGATATGAATTTGAGAGAGGGAGAAGAGAAATAGAGATATGAAATTGAAAGAGGGAGAGGAGTAATAGAGTTATGAAATTAAGAGGGGGAAAAAAATAGTGATATGATATTGAAAGAGGAAGATGTAAAATATAGATATGAAATTGAGAGAGGGAGAAGAGAAATGGAGTTATGAAATTAATAGATGGAGAAGTAAAATGGAGATATGAATTGGAGAGATGGAGAAGTAAAATGGAGATATGAAATTGAGAGAGGGAGAAGTAAAATAGGGATATGAAATTGAGAGAGGGAGAAGTAAAATAGAGATAGGAAATTGACAGAGATATGAAATTGAGAGAGGGAGAAAAAAAATAGAGATATGAAATTGAGAGAGGGAGAAGAAAAATAGATCTACGAAATTGAGAAAGGGAGAAGTAAAATAGAGATATGAAAGTGAGGGAGGGAGAAGAAAAATGGAGATATGAAATTGAGGGAGGGAGAAGTAAAATAGGGATATGAAATTGAGAGAGGGAGAAGAAAAATAGAGATAGGAAATTGACAGAGATATGAAATTGAGAGAGGGAGAACAAAAATAGAGATATGAAATTGAGAGAGGGAGAAGAAAAATAGAGCTACGAAATTGAGAAAGGGAGAAGTAAAATAGAGATATGAAAGTGAGAGAGGGAGAGGACGAAGAGAGATAGAAAATTGAGAGAGGACGAAGATAACGGGAGAGAAAAGATAGAGAAAAAGAGGAAGCTGAGAGGAAAGATAGAGAGAGAGCTGAAAGTCGACTTACCCCTGTTGCCTTCTGCCGCCGTTGCCCGTCGTTGCTCGCCGTTGCCCGCCGGTGCTCGCCGATGCCCGCTCCCGCCGTTTGCAGAAAACAAGGTTCAAAACTTTAAAAATTCGAAATACGTAACTTATATGAAATTTCATAAAAGAACTAACTTATATGAAATGTTTATGAAATTCGATGCTGATATCGAAAACCGATATCCGCATCCGATATCTGATACCGTCATCTGTCCCCCTGAGACGGGAGACGGATCACGGTATCGGACAGATATCGGTATCGGATATCGGCACTATAGCAACCGATATCCGATACCGATATCCGGTATCTGGATATCAGAAAAAACCGGCACCGGAAGTTTTCGGTACCGGCATCCGTCCAGCATCCGTCCCGATACCGGTATCCGGTACCGGCATCGGGACGGGCGAACACTAGCATCAGCTGTCTGGTTTCCCTCTCTCAGCTGATGACGAAAGCACGCGATACGCGAGCAGCACCGCATGATGTCATTCCACGCTCGACGTAGTTGCCACTAGGAGCATGTGCCTATACGAAACATATCAACTAATATCTGTGAGTCTGATTCCACGACGATATTATGAAGGTTCCGTTCCTCACAGAGGAGGAGACCATCACGTATCGCCATAGCCTCGGCTACTGTATTAGTTTGTACGCCATAAAAAGAAGAGAAGGCAAGAAAGAGGCTCCCTGTGTGATCGCGGAGGACGCCTCCGCCCCCTCCTGGCCCTGGGTTCCCTTTCGCCGCACCATCCACATTCAGTTTGAGAAAGCCTACTGGCGGTGGGAGCCAATAAACTACTCGATACTGGATGCGGGTGGCGAGGGGGGTCACCGAGATGCCAATAGAGCGGAGGAGGTCGCATGCAAGTGGTGATCGGCTGTCTCGCGGTGTGAGGAGAGGCTGAATGCGTCGAAGCCACAGCTGAACTCGACGCCTGATGTCCACAACTCGCATAGGTGTACCTGCAAAACGAGACGAATTTCGCCGTTTCCAAATCTCCCATAGAAGATAAGCTATGGTAATGGGGAGGATGGGGCTTCGTGCAGAGCGAGTCGGCGAGAGGATAAACTTGTCGAAACACTCAAAAGGTGTCAAAGGACGAAGACAGTCGGTGATGAGACGCCAGCAATCCACTGCCGCCTCGCTATGGAAGAAAAGATGATCTATCGTCCCTGTGTGCGGGAGAGTGGGGCAGTAGTGGCAGCGCGAACTAAGAGAACAGCCTATCCGAGCCACTCGGTCGTCAGTCGGGAGGCCTCGCTGAAGGAGTCTCCAAAGGAAAAAGGAGACACATGTATGGATCGCCGGATGCCAAATGCGCGGACCCCAGTGCTGTGGGGGAGATTTCACACGGAAATGCTCCCACGAGGATCGACACGTGTATGCTCCATGGGGTGTGAGTGTCCAAATGGCACAATCAGGACTAAGGTCAAGAGGGGTAGTCTGGACCTCGGATAAAGTGGCCAAGGGAAGGCCGTGCTGCTCCCATAGGTGTGGTGTGTTGCTTCTAAGCAACTGGGCCACTATGAGGCGCACACGGTGTGGTACGAACTGAGGATGAGAAGCGAGCGTCGCATCAGCATGCCAGGTGTCGTACCAAGCGCTAATGTCACCTCGGCCAATGTGCCAACGGGTCATGTGACTCATCTCAAGCCAGTGGCGCTGCCATGTCCGCCATCGCTTGGTGCCCCGAATATCAAGCTCTCGTCGGGCTTATTCTTTGTATTTAGCTAAGATGAAACTCCCCAAAGGGGAGTGGGTGGTACGCATACGCCATACCAGTTTCTTTTGAAGCATGTCTTGGACATCCGAGAGGCATCTGATCCCTAGACCCCCTTCGAGCGTCGGCCGACACACTTTCTACCAAGAAACCCAATGGTGACGTCGCTCCCCCTCGAAATGACCAGACCATAAGAAGCGTGCACATAGGCGTTCGACAGAGCGGAGAACCGTAAGTGATAGTGAGTGGACCACCAAAGTGTGTAGCGGGATACTCATGAGGACATGTCGTATTAGTTGGATGCGGCCTCCAGGGGAGAGGAAACGTAGTTTCCATCCCTCTAGTTTCTTCCTTAGCTTGCCTAGCACGGCATCAAAATAATGATGACAAGCAGGGCCAAGGAAGATAGGGCATCCAAGGTAGTCGAATGGAAGCTGTCCTCGTGAGTATCGTGTGGAGTGCTGAATGATCTCAGAGCGCCTCATAGTGGTGGACGGACCCACAATAAAGCTGCTCTTTGAAGCGTTGACGAGTTGGCCGGAGGCTTGCTCGTACGCTGTAAGGACACTCATAAGTTCCTTGATGGATTTTTTAGATCCATTAAGGAATAGGATGGCATCATCAGCAAATAAGGAGTGAGAGATGATCGGGCAACCTCTCTTTGTAAAGTACGGTTGGATGAGGCCTTGAGTGATCGCCCGTGTGAGCGATCGGCTAAAGACCTCCTCCATCAATATAAAGAGGATGGGTGAGATAGGGTCACCTTGCCTGAGTCCCCGCGTAGCCTTGAAAAATCCGGTGGAATTTCCATCCATCAAGAGGGAGAAGTGATTCTCCCTGATGCAAGCATCAACCAGTGCGATGAACGCATCCGTGAAACCAAAGCGGCGCAACACTTCGAGGAGGAAGTTCCACTCAACTTGATCAAAGGCTTTCTCCATATCAAGCTTGATGATGACGTTAGAGCCCGGAATATGAGTGTATATCGACTGGGCTAGCTCGTGTACTAGTGTGATGCTGTCATGGATCTGTCGACCCTTGACAAAGCCACACTATTGCTAGATAAGTCTATCAAGGAAGCGTCCAAGTCGATTTGTAATGATCTTTGATGCAACTTTATAGCATACATTACAAAGACTGATTGGACGAAAGTCACGGAAGGTAGTGGGGGTATCCACTTTCGGAATAAGCGCCAAAAAAGTAGATTTCCAACTCTTTGCGAAGACTTTACGTCGGAACGCTTCCTTGATAGCTAGGACCAAGTCGGTGCCTACCACATCCCAGCACGCCGTATAGAATTCGGCAGTGAAGCCATCGGGTCCTGGGGCTTTGTTACAGCCCAAGGAGAACACTACCTCTTTGATCTCCGCGCGCGTTGGGGTAGCTAGCAAAAGTGCATTTTCCCGGTCGGTCACTAAGGGGGGGATGGAGGTGAGAATATCCTCGGTCATAACAGTGGGCTGCGAGGAGAGGAGGGAGTGATAGTACTCCACGCTTGCACCTGCTAGCTGGATAGGGTCATGTCCATGCTTTTCGAGGAGGGTCATATAGTTCGGGTGGGCTCTGTGACGGATCGAGGCGTGAAAGAAACGTGTGTTCCTATCACCCTCTCGCAGCCATTGGATACGCGATTTTTGGAGATAAAAAATCTCCTGTCGTCGCATAGCATCCTCCAGTTGCTCTCTAAGTCGTAGCTGTCGCTCCCCCATATCATCTGTCCAACACTCTTGTAGGTGACGGTCGACATCGACCAATTTTTGTTTAAGCTCCTCTACCGAGGAATGGACGTCTCCAAAGACATGGCGGTTCCACCATTTGAGGTGGAACTTGAGGTTGCGCAGACGGTAACTAAAGTTTTCCATAGGTGACGTAGAAATGGAGCCGTGCCAATGACTACGTACATATCTATGGAAATCACTATGCTCTAACCACATGGTTTGGAAGTAGAATGGGGGGCGGCGGATCCGATGACTCGAATTCGGGAGGAGGAGAATCGGTGTGTGGTCCGAGTAAAGTCTCGGAAGGAGCTCTACCGTGAGAGTGCACTGCATCAATGCGGAGCTATTCGTGAAACAGCGGTCAAGACGTTCGTATATACGCGCATCCGCTTGGCTTTCATTGTACCAAGTCCACTTCTCCCCAGTGGTAGGTGGTTCCACTAAACAAGTGGTGTGAATAAAATCATTGAAGGCTTGCATAGAGCGTAGCCGAGGTGGGCGGCCCCCTTTGCGCTCGCTAATGTCCCGTATGTAGTTGAAATCTCCGGCTATAAACCAAGGGAGGTCAACTAATTGCGAGTGAGTGTGAATATGGTGGGCGAGTTCTTCCCAGAGGGCCTCCTGCTCAGTTTGTCTATGCGGAGCATACACAATGGTAAGTAGATAAGGCTTTGGGGAGCACAACACGTCAAAGGTGACGTATTGTGTTCCTTTGGCCAAGAGTGCGATCGAATAATCTCGCTTCCAAAGAAGTCAGATTTTATTTGATGGATGACAGTAAGCATGATCCATCCCAAGTTTCCTCGCGATGGTTGGGGGCTGATCCGATGTAAGCATCGGCTCGAGTAGCCCCACGATGCCTAATCTATGCCTAGTAATAAGGGAAAGTAGATGGGTTTGGGTGAGAGGGTCACCTATCCCTCTACAGTTCCAAACAAGACTTGGAATCATAAGTCTATCGGCTCGCGTGACACACCCGAGATCGGGTGTAGTACGTGTGGCGTGAAGGTGGGGGGGGATGCATGTGAACGACGTCTCGAGCCAGGAGGGGTATCCACATCCGAGTCCTCAGAGAGGGAGATATCATCCTCCGCGCTGGTGGAATCCCGACCGCTAGTACTGCTAGCACTGCCCTCCGAGCTAGTGGAAGGGGCTTGACAGTTTGTCAAGCGTTCCACTTGTTCAGAAGGAATATGCGATGGGTGGAGGGGGGGTGTGGGGGCGGGGGAAGGACGTGGAGGGTGTAGAGGGGTGAGGGAGGGGGCGGGAGCGGGTGCGGGGGGGGTGGTGGGGATGGGGGGGGCGAGTGTGGGAGGGGAGGGGGCGGGAGCGGGTGCGGGAGGGGTGGTGGGGATGGGTGCGGGGGATGATGTAGGGGGGGTGGGGATGGATGCGGGAGCAAGGTGAGAAGAAGAAGAGGGGTTGGGTGTGGGAGTGTAGGAAGGACGTGGTGATGGGGAGGATAGCGAGGCGATAGGCGTGGCAGAAGAAGGCGTGGGGAGCGGGGCAGGTGATCGAGGAGGGGTGGTAGATCGGGTGGGGGAAGAGGTGACGCTAGCCTCGGGGGCATCTTGGACCATTAGTAGGGCGAAAGAGTTCGAGGTACGCATGTCCTCGCTTACCTCCTTACCCTTGCGGGAGGAGGGAACTCTAGTGCGTGGTGGGGATTTGGGGCGCTTCTCAGCACCCTTCCTCAGCCACTGGGAAGTAGCGGGGGAAGGCTTAGCCACCCGGGGATTGGTAGGCCCGCTAGGTCGTGGGGGCGGAGGTGGTGCAATGGTGGGCTGCACCGATGTAACCACAGGTCGGGAACTGAGGGGCGGTTTCGCGCGTCGCCCTTGGGTGTCGGAGATAGTGGCTGCAATGTAATCATTGTAAGCCAAGGGCGAGAGATATTCCTCCTCCGTGGGGGTAGTCTGCGTCGCCTTTTGGCGACATGTATGGAGGGTATGTCCTAGGACAATGCAGTGTGTGCAAAACCTCGGGAGATTTTCGTACACCATAGTCTGACGGATCAGCTCATCTCCATTCCAGATGAGTATCATGCGGTGGAGAGGGGCGAGTAGGTCTATCTCTACACATACTCGTGCATATCCAGGATGGCTAAAAAGTTGGACATCTTTGTCCGCTCGTATGAAAGTGCCGACCATACTAGCTAGAGATTCTAAAGCCGCGGGTGTAAACAAATGTGGTCGCAGGCCAGGAAAGCCTATCCACACCGAGACGGAATGGGGAGAAATATCACGTGAGTTCCCTGACTGCTCGGCCACCCAGCGAAAGGTATGCATCGTTGAGTCTTTGATCGTCCATGTCGTACGACTCCAGGCCCGTCGGAAGTCATCCTCAAGCTCGAAGCGAATGAATACACTCCGGTGATTCCGTGCTCCAATGACCACCGATCCAAGGAAGTTGCCGGGTGCTGTGTATACTCTCGTGATGTCATCGATGAGCGGCCGCTTCGTCGTGAACCGCCCTATCAGCGTGTAGGCAAACGGCGATGCCATACGTGTTACCTCCTCCTTGGAGAAGGTAACCAAGAGAACACCCTCTGTGTCAATATAACCCCTAGGGGGGATCGAGTTGTCATAAAGAGGGGGAAGAGTAGGCTTTGGGAGTGAGGTAGTGGGTGGTGTAAGTGTGACGGCCGCCACCCTCGCTGCCCAAGTCGTAGTCGGGAGTGATTCTATGCCGTTAGTAGTGGCCGCCTTGGGGGGAGCCTCGTTCACCGAGGTAGGGGGGACCTGGTCTCTCATGTCCGGACGATGTGAAGGTGTGGACGATGCGGTACTATGGTTGACCAAATCTCGTGTCCGGACTCAGCTCTGGTTGACCGTGCCGTCTCGGTCAACTTGAACCAAGTTGACCGAGTCATCACGGTCAATATTGACCATCTGATCAGTTCCTGATAAGTTGACTAGATGATCAGTATTGATCGGGCGGTCAATGTTGACCAGGTGGTCAGCGTTGACCGTGGAGTCAACTCTGGGGTCAAGCATGAGTGAGTGCGTCAAGTCACCTGGTTCATCAATGAAATCAAATCGAGGATTGACCGAGTCAGCCACTGGATCCGAGTTGACCACGGAGTCAACTTTGACCACATTGACCAAGGGGTCATCATGGTTTTGGTTGACCATGGGGTCAACCGACTCATCATGGGACATGTTGACTTGGTCAACCAGGTTGATTTGGTCAGCCAGGTTGACTTTAACCTCGTGGACCGAGTCAACAAGGTGGATGCAGTCATGCATGACCGAGTTGACTCGGTCTGTGTTGACCGAGTTGACCCGGTCGACTCGGTCAGTCTTGGCCGGTTCGACCGGGTCGGCTGGATGAGAGTTGATCGGATCGACTCGTTGTTGGACGGCCGAGTCGACCAGGTCGACTCGGCAGTCCGCGACCCGGTCGATTTGGGTGGGTTGGACCGAGTAGACCAGGTCGACTCGGCCAATACTCGTCGGGTTGCCACGTACCGAGTCATCCGAGTCGACGTAGTCGACTCGGACTGACTTAGCAGACGTGGCGTCCACCTATACTGGGCCAGACGGCTTCGCTGACGTGGGCGATCCTTGACCGTTCATCGCAAGATCCGGCGACGAATCGAGTGGTTGAGAGGCTTTGGAACAGTCAAAGATGGCGGGCGGTAGAGATGTGTCAGAGAATAATGGCGTTGGCGGTGTGGACCGGTCAGAAATTGCGGGCGGCAGCGGTAAGCTGACCGCCAACGGTAATTTTATTTGAAGAAGCGTAGGGTCCATCGATGGTCCATCGATCGGACCGTCTTATCGCGACACGTGTCACCTTGGACGGTCTGGATTTCTGGACAAATGATGCCCTCATTAATGGTGGCAGAGTACGGCGACAATTCTAAATTTTTTGTGGTTTTGTTGAATTTTTTGTTTTTTTTGTTTTTCATTTTTTTCCAGCGTTGGATCCATCCTGGCTGTCGTTTCCGACGGCCTGGATGAATCCACGCGAGGGGGAATCCAAGCGACCAATATCTGACGTGTTAAACACGTCAAATGAGGTGCCTGCGTGGTCCCGCTGGCTGCCCGGCGTGTTGGACACGTCAGGCGGCCAGCTCGGGGGCGATGATGACTCAGCGGCCCGCATGGGATTGCGGGCCGCGGTGGTTTCTTTTGAATAATTCGGCGAAAACGATGGAAAGAAACCACTAATTACATAATAAAAAATAACAAAATTAAAAAACTAATGATACCTTCCTGTTCTCCTCCTCAAGACGATCAATTCAAGCCCAAATTTGATCGTATTTCGATGTCTGTAGCATCTAAATTTCGGAAAATAAAAATCGGGAATGAAAACTCACCTCTGACCTTGAAATTCCTCTAAAACGAGCTATAGTGATCCGTTTGAGGCGATTTTTGAGTCGATTCCAATAGATTGCGCCCTTCCGAATCCAATGAGACCAGTTTCAGCTCATTCCGAGATCAGATGAGAAAGTTATGAACAAATCGCTGGTTTCGGAGGAGAGAGAAGCTCTGTCCTTATCTCTCCATATCACAAATTCCAGTTTCTCTCTACCTCTCTTTTTCTCTTTTATCCAAGTTTTCTAACTGGAGTTTAAGCTTCAACACTCTCTCTTCCTCTCTCTCTGCTTCTCTTTCTCCCTTTTCCAATTCTTCTAAGTGGATTTTAAGCTTCAACACTCTCTCTTCCTCTCTCTCTACTTCTCTTTCTCCCTCTTCCAATTCTTCTAACTGGAGTTTAAGCTTCAACACTCTCTCTTCCTCTCTCTACCTCTCTTTCTCTCTCATCCAATTGTCCTTTCCTTTATAAGAGTCCAAGCTTCAATGCCCTCTCTCTTTCTCTCTCTACTTCTCTTTCTCTCTCATATAATTCTCTCCCCGCTCGATCTCATCCATTCTCTCTCCTCTCCCCACAGTTATGGCTGTTTCTTGGCGGGATCGACGGTCGATATCGCGGGCCCAAGTCCGGGTCCATGGTCCCGCACGGGGTCCATCAGATCGACGGCGGTGATTGCGACAACGCGTCCTTAAAAAAGGAGGGCCCAACTCCAATAATTTAAAATACAGGACCCTACGAGCATCTACTCGTCTGACACCTTTCCTTTATAAATAGGGAAAAAAAAACTCAGAAAGAATGATGAAGAGAGAGAGTAGAGAGAGAAACTAGAGAGAGAGAGTAGAGAGAGAAACTAGAGAGAGAGAGAGAGAGAGAGATGGAGATGAACAGTAGAGTGGATCGAGCGGGAGACGAGCTGCAGAGGAGGAGCAGGTACTTGACAAGCTTAGTGCAGCAGCAGAGGAGGAGGAACGGCAGCGGAGGAGAGGAGAGCGCGAGATCGGACGGCGGAGGAGAAGTGGTGGTGGTGGTGAAGGAACAGGGGCCGTCGGATGAGAAGAGGAAGAGGATTGTCGATTCCGGCAGCGTTCGCGTTAGGGCGGCGGATATGCCCGCCGAGTTGCAGAGGCGCGCTTTCAAATGCGCGAGGCAGGTGCTCGGGAGCATGCCCAAGCTCGACAGCAAGCGCCTCGCTCTTACCCTCAAGAAGGTTTCTCCATTCAATCCCTTTGTTGTTGATTTTTTCTTTTTTTTTTGAAAAAGAATGGTTGTTGATTGTTTGCTTTCTTTTTTCTTCCTGTGATGGAAATTTCTGTTTTTTGATGATTTTTTTGGTGAAATTGCTATTTAGTATGTGATGAAATTGCAGAGTGGCTCACAAGTCAAACAAAATTAGGTTGATCGGACTTCTCTGTGACAATGTCATAAAGACAGTTGAGAATTTTTTTCTTCAAAAAAAAAAAAGAGAATTGAGAATTCTGCTATTCTTTTGATTGAAGCGCCTCACTGCTACCCTGAAGAAGGTTTCTCCATTCAACCCCTTTGTTGTTGATTTGTTTTTGTTTTCAAAAAGAATGGTTGTTGATTGTTTGCTTTCTTTTTTCTCCTGTGAGGGAAATTTCTGTTTTTTTATGGTTTTTGGGTGAAATTGCTGTTAATTTTGTGATCGAATGACGGAGTGGTCCGCAAGTCAAACAAAATTAGGTTGATCGGACTTCTCAGTGACAATGTCATTAGGACAACTGAGAATTTTTCTCTTCTTTTGATTGAAGCGCCTCACTGTTACCCTGAAGAAGGTTTCTCCATTCAATCCCTTTGTTGTTGATTTTCTTTGTTTTTTCTTTTTTTGATAAAGAATAGTTGTTGATTGTTTGCTTTCTTTTTTCTTCCTGAGAGGGAAATTTCAGTTTTTTGATATTTTTTGGGTGAAATTGCTGTTTATTTTGTGATCAAATAACGAAGAGTGGCTCGCAAGTAAAACAAAATTAGGTCGATCGGACTTTTCAGTGACAATGTCATTCAGACAATTGAGAATTTTTCTCTTCTTTTTATTGAAGCGCCTCACTCTGACCCTGACGAAGGTTTCTCCATTCAATTCCTTGGTTGTTGGTTGTTTGCTTGTTTTTTTTAAAAAAAATGGGTCGTTGATTATTGCTTTTTCCTTCTGGGCGGGAATTTCCGTTTTTTGATGAACTTTTTGGTGAAATTGCTACTTTTTTGTGATCAAATAGCAAATAAATAAATTGCAGAGCGGCTGACCCATCAAACAGAAAGAGGTTGATCGTACTTCTCAATGACAATTTCATAAAGAAAATTGAGAATTTTGCTCTTCTTTTGATAGAAGCGCCTTGCTCTTGACCTGAAGAATGTTTCTCCATTGAATTCCCTGTTTGTTGATTTTTGCGTCGTTTTTTCTTCCTGTGCGTAAAATCTCCTTTTTTTGATGAATTTATGGAGAAAAATAATGCTGGGAAATGAAAAGAGTCAAGGCTGGTTCGTGTAGTGTTTGGTATTTAATTTGGTGGAATTTCCTTATAGTATATGATCAAATAGCAGAGATGCTCGCCCTTCAAACAAAAAGAGGTTGATCATACTTCTCGACGATGATCTCAGAAAGAAAAATAAGAAATTTGCTCTTCTTTTGATTGAATAACCTTTTTTCCTGCGTTATTTCTTAGTTCTCTCCATCAATTTCCTGTGATAAATTTATTTTGGAGTTTATATTACTGGGAAATGGGAAGGGTTATTCAAGACGGGTTCATGTTGTGTATGATGGAAATACGATATTATTTTACCTTATCTCAGTGTTTATTTGATGAAATTGAGATTTAGTTTTAATGTTTCAAAGGAAATAACAAAAGGGTTGATCATACTTCTGAATGGCAGCCTCGCAAAGGAAAATATAAATTGTTCTCATCTTTGGATTGAAAACTGCTCATCAGGAATTATTATGAAATCCCATTACATGTGAATTGGTGATAATGTTTCCTCTCACTTGTGGAAGGAATCACCTTTTTCTTATTCTGCTAATATCTTTCATTTTACTTTTCATAAGAAATTAACTATTAGGAAATTCGATGACCTAAAATTGTAGGATTATTCATTTGGTAGAATTGCATGTTTTTTTTCCTCGGATAATACCACTGAGTACATAGTTTCAGTGTGTTTCCAAGATTTATGTCACAAGACGTTAAAGAAAGAGAAATCGGATATTATGAACATCAAGAAGCAAGAATGATACTCCTGGATATGTAATAGTTTGATCTAATTTATTCAACTAGTATCCAATTCTAGACGATCCATGAGTCCCTCTGGTCATGAAAGCTGATTATATACCTTCTTCTATTCCGAATTGAAATGGATGCTCATAAATGATGAATCATCTCCCTAAAGGATGAAGATCTCATGCAGAATTATAATGATTATATTTTTCTTATTTTCTTTCAGGACTTTGACTCCACGTTCGGTCCAGCGTGGCACTGCATAGTCGGCACGAGCTTCGGCTCTTACGTCACTCACTCGCGGGGTGGTTTCCTCTATTTCTCTGTGGATAAGGTCCACATTCTTCTCTTCAGGACCGCATTGGAGCCCTTAGGAAAATAATCTCCTGCTGGCGTTTGAATTCTTTTGTGCACATTTTTTCACCTTCTAATCTATCATATTTTAGATAGATTCTTATTGGGTCAGAGTCTCTATGATTGAGGACGCAGGTAACAATTTTTTATTCCAAATAGACAGCCCCTGCCGTGAATATAATCTTGGGGGCTCAGCAGAATTCATCAGAAATTGGGGATGGTTCAATGCTTTAAAATTTTGAATTTTTTTTTTCATAATTTTATGCCCAGTCTGAGGTGCACAAAAGAATGGTGAATATATCATTTTATCACTTTTGGATAGATCTCTAGTTTATGTGAAATTTTTTTTGGTCATAAATAGATGTATATTAGGCATGAAACAAGAGACCTATCATAATGTGATTCTTTTCTTGAGGGTACTTCAGAATCCATCTGAAGTAGAAGTTGCAAGTGGTATAAGATAACTATCTATACGGGTTGAGGAAAGTGATTTTGTTGAAATCAAAGAAGAAACATGCTAATTCATCAGTATATCTTTTTTCCCCTCTTATAGGATACTTATTTATATATTAATGAGAATAATTTTTTTCATTATGAAGTATGAAGTGCAATAAATTGGTAGAGTAAGTCAGTAAAACAATACTAATCCATGAATGTACATTTTTTACTAGGTGAGGGATATATCTCTAAGTTTGCATGTTAATTCCTATCCCCAATATTAATATACATCCATGCATGCTGATCCATCTGTCACAGATAGTTGGGTAGAGCCTGTCTATCTAAATACCACCATAATTAAGATAAGCTATTATGTTGCTGTCTAATCTTTATAGTTACACAGTTCAAAACAGCCACATTTTTTTTCAAGAAAACCAATTAATTTATTTGGAATGCAGCATATCCTCAAGTTTGGAGAGGTTATGCTGCATATAAGGGTTTTATTTTCCCTCATGTTTAATATCTTAGCATATGCGAAACTATCTACCTTTTCGTATTTAGATCTGTAAATCAGTGAACCATATTGGGTCAAGAAGCTTACGACCCTTCAGGTTTCGATGAGTTTTATGAATTCAAAACTCAACAGTACAATATCATTCATATATTTTATGAATCTTCAATTCACTAATTCCAAGATTTTATATTGATGCATGTTGAACTAAGAGGGGGTGAATTAGTTCTACTTCTTTTATTTATATAGATTCCTTCTTTAACTCTCTCTTACTTCACTCAAGGGACAATAAATTTTTACCCTGCTTCGGGGCACTAATGTGCCCTTACTGCAGCCGCACCTCGCCCGAGGAGTCGCCCTGACTCCACTAATCACTTTGGCAAATGCAAAGTGAGAAAAACTGTTCGCGATGTACAATCGCTCGCACTGATCTCAAGTAATCAAACACTAAAAACACTTGCTCGGTGCCAACGTCTTCCTCGACCTCAATCGAGTGCCTTCTCAGCTTCCAGCAACGTTCTGAGCCTCTCCTCAGTCCACTCTGTGCTGACGAAGTCCTCACGTCTCAGGCCACCATCCCGTGTTCAAGTGGATGTGATCTTTCTCCTGTTAGTGCACTTCCCTGAAAAGCAATATAATGACAATATCTTTGTTGACCTTAAGTCAACTTTTCTCCTAACCCTAGTTTTCTCCTAAATTCTGTTTTTCAACTTTCAAGTCACAAATCGTGTATCAAATGTCAATTGATGTCAACTACCAATGGATATGATCAAATGCAATCAAAATCTAAACTTATATCAACTGGTAATAATTCTTCTCAATTGTAATAAGATAGTCCAATGAGATCAATTGATGTTTACTAATATCAGAAATATTCAAAGTAGACAATCAGATCAATCAATATTAAAGATCAATTGTCTTAACTCAAGTTAAATGTGATTTAACAAATATCAATTCAAATAAAGTAATTATAGTGAGTCTGCTCGAATGTGATTTAGAAATCTCAAATAAAATCAAACAATTTCACTGTGTAAATCCTGATCGAATGTGATTTAGAAAATATCAATTCAAATCAAATAGTTATATCAATTCTGATCCAATGTAGTTAGATGATATCAATTTAAATCAAACACTTATATCAATTATGATCCAATGTAGTTAGATGATATCAATTTAAATCAAACACTTGTATCAAATCTGATCAGTTATAGCAAAGATATATCAATTCAATTCCAATAGGTATATCAATTATGATCGAATATATATATATATGGGAGATATCCAATGTATTTGAATTTGCGAGTTAATGCATTCAAGAAATCGATTTAGATAGTTATTTAAATTTCATCCAATCTAAAATTCAAATTCAAGTTTACAAGATGAATGAATAATTTTCGAATTGAATTTCTTATATCTGAAGAAAACTGAATTTCACGAACGTTACTTAAAATCAATTAGAATTAGGGCGCCTAAAATATTCCAGTATTTTGAAATCGAATTCAAAACTAATTTGAATTAATCAAAGAATTCAAATAGATTTAAAGCTGTCAATATATTCAATAATCAAGAAGTCCAAGAAAGTTGGTTATATGATTTCAAATAATTGCAAACATCAAAATCGAATTGAATTTTATATCAATTAACTATGTAGTAAAAAGCGATTTAATCTTTAATCTTTATCAATCAAGATTTTAATTATATTTTATACTTGATTTCACATAATCAAGAAACCAAAAACAACTTGTTATTTAGATTTCAGAAATCCAAGATCAAAATCAGTTTTTCAAATTATGAATGTTCAAATTTCGATTTTAGATTCTAACTTACGAAAGTCAATGAATTTCAAGAACCCTCAAATTAATTTCAACAGAAATCAAGAAATTGGTATCTTGATTTCAAGAAATCAAGAAATTGGTATCAAGAACCTTCAACAAGATATGGAACAATCTAACCAGGATTTTCTTGAAGAATCAGTAATCACAAACATGCAGATGATGACATCAATTAATTTCAACAGAAATCAAGAAATTGGTATCTTGATTTCAAGAAATCAAGAAATTGGTATCAAGAACCTTCAACAAGATATGGAACAATCTAACCAGGATTTTCTTGAAGAATCAGTAATCACAAACATGCAGATGATGACGTCCACCAGTCTTGAATTTCCTCACCACCAGCCAGAACTTTCAAGAACTTTCAGTTGAGAGAGAGAGAGATCACGATTTTTCAAGAGAAGAGAGAGAATGAGCACCAAAAAGAATACCTTAGAAAGAGGCTACATTGGATATTTATAGCCTTCAACTGTTATTGGGCCCAATTTTTCTTGTCTTATTGGGCTTCTACCTTAATTATAAACTTATAATCCCTAATATACTCCATCACATATTTATCTAATAAATGTCTATATATTACTACTATATTCAACTACTTAATTAATTTCATTAAATATCTATTATATTAAATCATCAAAATCCTTTTCCTAACAATGCATGATATTTTAACAGATCCATTTGTCATTGAAGATATCAATGAGTCAAACATCGTTGGAGTATTTGATGAATGTTCAATGTATGCTCAAAGGCAAGAAAACCCTCATGCAGGGCATGAAAAATTCTACTTTCTTATAGCCACCTAGATACACTCTTTTAAGAATGAAAAACTAGACTTTGACTTCTCATATGTATATGTTGGCATAGTTAGTTGAACTTTGACTAGCTTTGGATGTCTCAATTCTTCAAAATATGAATAAAAAAATTGCATGAATCAGTTAGATATGAAATTTTGAACGAAACTAGCCTTAGTACAAGTAAATTCAAACAAGAGAGAGAGAGAGAGATAACATTTACTGTATTAAAAAAAATAAACTTATGGAAAGGTTCAACAATGGACAATATTTTGATGATTTCATGTCTAATTTTCATATTTCTGTACACACATTTGAAAAAGGTTATCATTAAATAATGTCAGATGTTTTCTAAAGACCACAGTTGTCTCCAAATGTTTTGAGACACATAAAGAAAAGATTTAAATTTCCAAAAATAGTTCTTTCAAATAATTTAAAAATGAAGAAAATATGTTCAACTATCATTCCATAATTCTTGAACTCTTTTTGTCCTCGAACACAAAATCCTCATAGAGAAGGTGAAATGGACGGGTCTAACCTTGTTCTATGTCTTCGGGCACGAGAAAGATCAAGGTTGTAAGATCAGTTGTGCTCTCACACTACCACGACGTCCTCTTCCGAGAAGCATCTAAACCATGATTCACTATGGTCCATAAGGAGATGCGGGTGAAGGACGTAGTCCGGCTGAATGCCTTCTTTAAGTGTAGTCCTGATCCTTGAGATACACTAATGTAGATCAATCATGCATTTTGAAATTGATTGCAAGCCAAAATTTCAAAATTTATGCATCAAGATCACCTTCCCAATCCTTGCAATTGGATGAAACATGCAAATCAGAATGAGCAGATCTGGTCCAGAAGTGTAGCATACTCTTAATCATTATCAACAATCCAACTTATTCAGATACCACTGTCGGGAATCGAAAATTTGCAAGAACAACTCCGACGGAAAAGTCACTATGGCTGGTGATCTACAACCACAACTGTTGGATTCAGAGCTTGCTGGTGACAGCAATGGATCGGGTCTTGGGCCGGGGCGGGGGGAGCTCCTTTGAGGCGACCAAAGTGAGAAGCCCATTATTGACCTGAGCCTTGATCTGGTCCTGCTTGACGTCATCTGGAAGACAGAATCGCCAGGCTAACTCCCCCTTTCCCCTCTCCGTCATCCGCCACGTGGCGTCCCTCGGGACAAGCGTCTTCTCCTTTGGCTCTCCTTGGACAAGGATCCACCCTCCTTCCTCCAATTGAACCTTCACCTCGTCCTTCCCCAGTCCTGCCCCATCATCCCATCAGCCGAGGTTCGAGACACACGATATCGGTTGGTTCGGTCATCCGTCACAGAGTCTGCAGTTTCGTTTTGTTTAACTAGTGGTTGTCAAATGCCATCCAAATGTGCCACACCCTACTACCCGACAATGGGGTTTGGCATCGAGGTCAACATCTGACAATGGGGTCAACGTTGACCTGAAGGTTGACCCCATTCGTCAATGTGATTTCTGTTAAATGACAGTTAAAGCAGACACCATCATCAACAAAACATTGACCACTCGTCGTGTGATCAGCAGAGGTTTGGGATGGATGACGGCAGTTCGTTCAGTCATCTAATGACCGAACAGCACGGATCAGAAGTATAGTGCAGGGACGCCGACGGGACGATTTTTTCATCCTGGACGAAAAAATCGTCCCGTCCAAGGGTTTGGACGAATTTTGGGACGAAAATTCGTCCCTGGGACCACTGAATGGGACGGTTTTCGTCCTTTGGAACGAAAATACCGTCCGTCCAGAGGTCTCGGACGATGGACGGACAAATCTAGACGAAAAACTGCCAGATTCACATCTGACAGTTGAGATATAGCCACGCGGCCTCGCTATGACAATTTGCATCAAAGGCCCTGTATTTTTACCAGCGTGCAAACTGACGCCACTCAGAAATAATTGTACATATGTCCCTTTGGATTCTCTCTCCTCCGTAATTCCTTAAAAAACTTAGAAAAATATATATTAATAAATTAAAAATAGAAAATGGGTTTTTTTGTCCGGGACAGTTTTTTCCCCAGGACTGGACGGGACGGTTTTCATACCGTCGGACGACAAACTCATCCCGTCCTTTGTCCATGCACTGAATCTGGACGTCGGACGGGAAGAAATTCGTCCCATCCTGTCCTTCGTCCACGTCCGGGACGATCCGTAACTATAATCAGAACTAGGGTCGATGACGCGACAGTTGATGCCATTCATCACTTGTGATTTCTGCTGAATTATTGTTCAACGTCATCTGCACGTGCCAAAACCCAAGCCCGGATGACGGAGGGAAAGTAGTTCATGCTAATATTATGGACGGATGACGAATGGAACGGACCGCAGGAAGGATTGCGTTCCCGAATCCGGGAAGGATGAAGGATGACGGATAGCAAAGAAGACAGGAGGATTGTATTTCTGAATTGGGGAAGGATGACGGGTGACGGATGACGTATATAAAGGAAGGCACGAAGGATAATGGATGACGGAAAGAAAGGAATGCGTGAAGGATTGTGGTTCTAAATTGGGGAAGGATGACGGATAAAAATGCAACAACGATTGCGTTCCTGAATTGGGGACGGATGACGGATGACGGATGACAAATGAAGACCGAAGGATTGAATTCCCGCATTGGGTATGGACGACGGATGACGGATATAAAAACAATGCAGGCAGGATTACGTTCCGCATTGGGGAAGGACGACGGATGACGGATATAAAGCAATGCAGGAAGGATTGCGTTCCCAAATCGAGGAAGGACGACGGATGACGGATATAAAGCAATGCAGGAAGGATTGCGTTCCCAAATCGAGGAAGGACGACGGATGACGGATAGAGAGGCACACAGGAAGGATTGAGTTCCCGAATTGGGGAAGGACGACAGATGACGGATGGAATTTCGCTGAAGTTGAGAAGGAGATCGAACCTGGGACGTTGATCTTGAAGAAGTGGGCGGACGGAGTCTCGATCCAGTCCATCTCCCCCGTCAACGAGCCCGTCCGCCAATCCGTCAACGCGCCGCCGCTGCCGCCGAAGAAGAGCCGGCGAAGAGGCACGCCGAACAACTCCCCCGCCATCGCACTGCTTTGTCGATCGCAGTCGATTCCAGCGAAGAAATCGACGAAGAAGGAAGCTTCGAGAGAGGCCCGTCGTCGTTTCGATCGAAATCGGAAGCTTCTCGATTGATTCGGCCGATCATCATCTTCAAACTTGATGAAAAAAAAAAGAGAAGAAAAAGGAAAATAATCTACTGATTGATGAGATGGGCTTATCTGTTTTACCAGGCCCAAAAGATTAATTTCTTTTTTATCCAATTATTTATGTGCTTGTCTTTTTTTTATTGGCAAAAACACGGTGTCGGGTATGACGGAAGCTGGGTTGTGCTCGTAGACTGACCCGGCCGTGCCTTGGACGCCACCCTGGAGGGTTTTATGTATGTTAATGTTTAGGGTTTGCTGGAGTTTGTCACCCGTCATGGTTGAGTACACTTGCCACATCAACTTAGATGATACAAACTCAGCATGTGGTATTATTCGGCTCCACCTTGAATTTGCAGATCTATGCCGACAACTAAACCCAACTTCTAGAGAGAGAAAGAGAGAGAGAGAGATGGCTGGGTTTTGACAAATATGCGCATTTTAGTTGTTTCATTTTGGAAGACTACATGGATAGTACGTTAAGCTTTGGTAGTGAGGGTTTATGTACCCGTCCCACTATGAGCCCATCTATATTTTGATCATAATACATTCATTTTATTTCATTTTAAAATATTCAAGTTCTTAGATGTAATAATGTAATATGTCAGCTAACTTCTGGTTAAATCCCACACTTTCTTGAAATTTGCAACCCTATTTTCAGCCACAGCCCTATTTGAAATAATGGTCAAAGTAATACATGATATCACCTTATATTCAAGAGGATTTTTGATAAAAATGGGCATGGACGAATCATATGTGGATGGGTAAAAGTTTAGAGAGATCACATATGCATGTTATTATGAGAAAATAGAAGAAAATTTTGTCATCACACATTTCCCACATGTGATGTGGCCTAAGATGCACAAAAGATTTAGTAAACTCCATTTTACCTTGCATGATAAATTACCATATTTAAAAGAGAACAAAAATAACATAGAAATATATATTTATTTTCCTGATTTGAAATGGCATCTAATACATTGTTCCATTACCATGTTGGTATCCCCATAAATTGAGAAATTCAGTAGCGACATGGAGGAAACGTTTCATCCCTAGGGTCTTTCACTTTTGTGAGAATGTATAATTAGTCTATGAGATAGATTAAACAAAACATACTAAGTAAGCCTACAAATTATAACTTTCATCTAATTACCTAAATATCTATTTATAATCATTTCATTAGAATAACATTATTTTTATGTTTTATGTAATTAACATTTTTTGGTTAGACTAGCTGTATAGAGATCAGATCAGTTAAGTTGATCAAACAAGTGGGAGTAGACGATCACTGGATTGATCTGTTTTGTAGCTCAATTGGATTAAGATAAAATTGAATCAAAATCTGTGATTCAGGGGCATTCATCTATTTACCAAATGGTATTGTTCACTGATGATCAGTCTGTTTGATCAATAGACTCATTCGGATAAGATCAGACTTATTTGGACAACCCAAATTACAATACGAAGAGACTGAGAGAGAGAGAGAGAGTAATACGTGAGATGTTAGATGGGGAGAGAGAGGGCTATAACATAAATTACCAGAGCAACCAAGTGATGAATATCCTTAACCCTTGTGCTGAGAAATGTCATGGAAAAGATACAGAAATATTTGTTATTGAAATTGTTATATTTCTAATTGGTATGAGTCAAATTGATATAGTGAATCAATCTATCGTGATTGATAACTAATCAATCATTTCAACTTCCAAGAGAGATTTCCTAGGCAAGCTTGGGGTCGATGCATTTGGCACCCAACGATTATCACCCACATCTCGTTCTTCCTTTCAAGATTCATGCACCCTGGCCAACCTACTGATGATTGGGTGACCCAAATTGGTTACTCCATTAGTTCATGCTGCCATTGTTTCACCCAGGTGGGTAAAAAATAAAACATCTAAAGTGAGCATATTTGTCAAAACCCAGCCATCCATCCAGATATGAAAATTCAAGGTGGAGCCAAATAATACCACATGCCGAGTTTGTATCATCTAAGTTGATACGGCAAGTGTCACAGCGTGAACTAATACATATGTCACCTTATATTCAAGTGGCTTTGAAATAAAAATGGGCATGGACGAATCATGTGGATGGTACAATTTTAGAGTGCTCACATAATCACGTTATTAGGAAAAAATAGAAGAGAACAAATTTCCCACTTAGTGAAAACCTTTTTACTTTCATGAAAAAATCAGCTAATCAAAAAGAGCACAACTAACATAGAGATATATTTTCATTTTACTGATTAGAAATGTCATCTAATATATTGTCCCAGTATCATGTTGGCATACCAATAAATTGAGATATTTTGTAGCATCATAGAGGAAAATTTTCATCCCTATGGTCTTTCACTTTGGCAACTAAGGCAAGAATGGATAATAAGTCTATGAGACAGATTAATCATAGCATAGTAAGCCTATAAATTGTAACTTTCATCTGATGGTGGCCTAAAAAGATATTTTTAATACTCTTATTAGCATAATTTTATCCATTATATGTATAAACATTTTTTGGCTATATTAACTGGATTGATCAATCAAATGGGAGTAGATGGTGATTGGATTTATCTAATTTATTGATCAGCTCAGTTGGATTGAGATCAAATTGAATCAAACCTGTAATTGAGAGGTATTCATCTCTTCATAAAATGCTCTTGTTTACTGATGATCGGTCCATTTGATCAATCGAATCACTCGAATGAGAGCAGATTTAGTTGGACAACCCAAATTAGGACATGAAGAGACTGAGAGAGAGAGAGGAGACACAGAGAGAGAGAGAGAGAGAGAGAGAATAATATGTAAAATGGTAGAGGGGGGGAGAAGGTTATAACATAACCTACCAGAAAAACCAAGTGACGACTATCCTTATTGCTGGTTCTGAGAAATGCTGAGGAAAAGATAGAGAATTATTTGTTATTAAACTATTTCTCTGTTTCTAATTGGTATCAATCAAATTGATCTATTGAATCAATTTATCGTGATTGGTGAATAGTTGATAATTTCAACTGGTTTCCACCCTCTCTCCATTTTTTAATACTTTTTTATTCAACAGTAGGAAAAATTTTATAAATTCTTTTCAGCACAAAAGGAAAATGGAAAAGTAACTACATTCATGTGTGCAGGCGTCTATCATAAGAGATACCCAAATGATAGATGAACGTTAATTTAATTATTGCAGAGGGGATAATATCTTAATAATGGTACTTTTTAGTTTTGTCCATTCACCGTCCAACCAATTACGAAGTAATTCTAAGAATATTTTTTCTCCATCTCTAATTCGTCATGAATTTATTTCCCAAAATTGTATTATGGTCACTTCAATAACAATATATCAAAGTTCCATTTAAAGAGCTCTAGTTGTAGGAAAAGGTTCAATCTAAGAAGTTAAATGATAAGATGACATCTTAAAATCCTTTTTATCCAACATTTTTGTTCTAACCAGGGAGACTGAAAAACACTAAGAAGGTGGGGGGTGTTGAATCTGTGTTTTTAAATATCACCTCTTATCTTTTTTCTGAAATCATTTTGTGTATTACTGGACTAACACTAACTACTCTTCTCACTTTGAGACAACTTTCTTTACCCTGGTTTGGGAACCAACCTACATGGTTCCGTTATCCAGCCAAAAGATTCGCTAAGATTCTGGACAACCTTTAGCCAAAACCAATATATTGTCCAAGTTACAGATTCAATCTGTGCGCTTATCACTATCTCTCAAAACACTATCTGAATATCTCTAGAATTGAAATGTATTAAACTCTTCCCTTTGAGTCTCTTCACCAGCACCTTTGACTGGTCCTTCCTATCTTAAGATATTAAGTTCCTTGAAGTTTCTACATCTCCAATCCTCCTTCAAGACTTCCTGACATAGTTATTCTTGACCTCAGTGCTTCAACCTGAAAAGTAAATGCACTACTCACTAGCTTCTTTAACCTATATTTTATGTTTGATATTTGCAACGCTTGAACAATAGTGTAATCTTATTGTTTTAAGAAAATTGTAAATATCTAATAAATATTTACAATTATATGATTCATTGTAGAAATTATTTCTCAAATTTTAACTGTGCATGGTTTGAATTCAGATTAACATAAAATTTGATGCAAAATTAAAAAAACTATATAATACAATGTTGACTAAAAAATATGCCAAGAAAGAATAAAATTTTCATTCAATGATATTTTTATACATAGTCTTGATATTTTCCTAAAATGCAGTAAAATTTTATAACCTAAATTAAAATATCTTTGTAGATAATTTTTCAGAAGTGATTTATAGCATAATTTTGTAATAATTCTGCGCCATACTTCAGGGGTCCCTGGAGTTAATATTTAAGATAAATTATTTTTAGGTAAATTCTAATAAATTTGTGAAAATATTTCAAAAACGTTCTGAAGATTCAATTCCACAAAATTATTTTTAAATCCAACTTCTGATAAATATGTGGACAATATTCCATAAACGATTTCGAGTGTTAAATGCATATAAAGTTTTTATCAACTTCTAGCATACATTTGTACAATATTACAGAATTATTTATAGATAAATTTTTTTTCAAATGCCAATTATTTATTGAAGCAAAATTCTGATGACTCTGTAGACAATATTGCATAAATGATTTTTAGTGGTAAATTAAGATAATTTTTTAAAGCCAACTTCTATTAAATTTGTAGACAATATCACAGAGACGTTTTATAGGTTCAAATGCAGATAAATTTTTTTAAAGCCCACCTCTTATAACTCTGTAGAAAAATACTGCATAAATTATTTCTAGTGTTAAATTGAGGTAAATTTTTGTTATGCCAACTAGAAAAAATCTATGGACTATATTGTAGAAACAATTTCTGGATTCAAATGCATATAACATATTTTAAGCCTACTTTTTATTCAATAAATTATTTCTAGTGTTAAATCAAGAGAGAGTCTTTTAAATAAATCTCAAGACAATATTGAAGAAAGATTTTTACGTTTAAATGCATATAGAGTTTTATAAGGGACTTATAATAACTCCATAGAGTACATTCCAGAAATGACCAAAACTTTCTACGCCAACATGTTATGACTTTCAATATAACATTCTAGAATTGGTTTCTAGTATTAGATCCATATAAAAATTTTGAGCAAATTTATTTTGAATCTGTAGACAACTTTTTAGAGATGATTTCTAGCTTTCAATGCAGATAATATTTTTTTAAGCCAACTTTTATTAAATATGTAGACAACACCACATAAATAATTTCTAATGTTAGATGCAGGTAAAGTTTTTTTAAGACAACTTATTGTAACTCTCCAGGTAAAATTTCATAAATGATCTCTAGTGTTAAATGTGGAAAAAGTTTTTTAGGCCAATTTATAATAAATCTCAAGACATTACTGAATTTTTTAGTGAATTCAACAGTAAAAATTATCATATTCAGTATTCTACTAAAATTCAGGAGTGATATATCTAAATTATTTTACTATAAACGCAGTAATAATAAGAAAACAATTTTCAACACATAAAAAAGAAGAAATAATGTGAAAAATTGAAGCAGTTATGATTGTATTATACTCACCTTACTTTTTATTTTCCAAAATAAGAAAGTTTGTAAATAAAATTTAGGAACTTACAGAACCAGGAACCTAATATTTCAAGTCATTTTTTCAGACAATTTGCACAGCCAACAACAAAAAAATTTAGGTATTTGCTTCAGAATATTTGAAGAACAAAAATATAATCTTTCAAGATGCCACTTAAGGGGGTTTTATATATGTTAAGGTATAGGGTTTGGAAGATTTATCAATCATGTTGATTGAGTCTATATGCTGCATCAACTTGGTTTATACAAACCTCCTTTATTATAATAAGCTATTGGAGACATGATATTATTTGGTTCCACCTTGAACTTTCATATTTGGATGGATGGCTGAACTCATATTCTAGAGAGAGATATAAATACGACAATTATGGATGGTTTTGAAAAATGGGCTCCATTTAGATTTTTTATTTTGGATGCTTGAGAGTGACAGTTTATGTACCTGTTCTAGTAAAATCCAACCTATAATTTGATTATAATACATGATAAGTCAAAATTTAGGGGTTTAATGTCATTGTTTCAATCCAGACTTAACCAGCAAAGTTTTGGAAAATTTCCACTTAAATACTATATAGTTAATAAAGGGCAAGTAAGGGGTCAATCCACAGAGAGACACAAATTTAATTTCAGAAATTTTTCCAATTTTTGGTTCATTTATATAATTTTATATGATTTAAATTCAAGCAGACTTACAAAGAAAAACACCAAAAAAATTTATACCAATTTTCGTAATTTCAATTAACACTAGAAATAGAAATTAATTTTTTTTATATTTTTCTGGAATTAAATTCACACCAAAAACCACTAGAAATATGATAATCAGAGATTTTTAGAATTTTTAAAATGTTAAAATCACTAGAAATTGATTATATTTTTAAAACAAAAAAATTTAAATTACCTATGCCGGTTCGAACCGGTTCGGGTGGCACCCGAACTGAGGCAAAATTTGTTCCAAGTCTTGAAGGGGAGCGCCCTTCTGTCCAGCAAGTGCACTGTTGTGCATGTGCACGACTGGCTGCCAAAAGGCGCTCCTGCCGCCCACGTGTTGCCGTGCAGAGTACACCACCTCATAGCAGCGGCGGCGTATGAGAAATCTGAATTTAAATTGTAACAAATGACTTTTTTAATGTGATTTTCTAGAGGGATGAAGGGGAGTGATGATGAAGGGTCTAGAGAGAGATAAAGATAGATTTTAGAGATAGAAAGTGCAGAAATGATGTAGGGGAAGTTTGGAGTGGAATTTGAAGGGAAAACTGGTTGGGTTTTTTTATAAAATTTTGGGGGAATGAATTAGAGGTAAGGATGAAGGTGTAGAGAGAGAAATAGTCGACTCTAGAGAGAGAAATCAGGTGAGATGAGTGTTTAGAGTGAGAAAGTTATTGAATCAAAGGGGGAATGGATAGATAATGATGGGAAAATGGAAATCTAAGTTCATATGCCCATAATCTAAACCTATTGAGCCCTCAACGCTTACTCTCAAGTCTGGATCCTTATATTTCACCAGGATCAGGCATTTTTCAATGCAAACAAGAGATGAGATTGAATGAAAACATCAAGAAACTTACATCGAGCAGGTTGAGCAACATGGATTCAGAAATATGCCTTCTCCTTCTGGCTAGATGCTGGATAGAGCACTTTGAGAATGAGGGAAAATGAGGGAAGAAGAGACTATTTATACATAGGGAGAATTACTAAAATACCCCCTTGGTCATTTCTAATCTCTTTCATAGCCATTTTATCTCCTTTTATCCCATTGGTTGAGAGATTTTCCTTGTAATTTTCAGCTTCTTTCTTTTTGTAAAGTATTTGGGAGCCAAAATAGTCAGGTGAGGTCATAGCCCATCTTCCTCTGGTTGATCTTTTGAACGTCCACAACACCATTTGACCACTTCAAGCCCATTTGTAGAATCAATGAACTTCCAAAAATTCTATAACTCATTAAGAGTTGCATCTTTCGATTCATTTAAATTTCAGCACAAGTGTAACTATAAATTACTCATTGGTAATGAAACTTCTTGACTTCAAAGAAGCCAAGGAGGTTAGTTAAAAATGGCCATAATGTGCATAAACTGGAATTTATAGCTGATGCATAAATATTCAGTTAATCAAAATAATAACATGATAAATTCAAGATTAATAAAACCAAAATCATCTAAAATGTATGAAAATAACTATGCATTTATCTTGTTATCAATACATTCGTTTCATTTAATTTTAATGAATCATTTAAAAATATTTAAATGTCTTAGGTGTAACACTCTAATCTTTAGCATAAAATAATTTTCAAGTGTGTCTTATAATTTTATATAATATTTTATTTCTTCAGATAAGCTGGATAGAGATAAGATCAGTTAATCTCATCCATCAAATTCCCATAGATGAATAGATTGTCCAGTTTTATTCGTTAGATCAATCAGATTGAGATCAAACTGAATTAAAAGCTTTGATCAATGGCCATCCATCAATTGATCAAATGGTATTGTTCAACGGTGATTCATCTATTTGATCGATCAAATCCATTGATAAGATCAGACTAACTTGGACAACTCAATTTATGTCATAAAGAGACTACACAATATAGACTACACAGTCAATACTCCTTACATTTATGTAAATCATTTTTATTAATTGTTGGTGCTGAGAAATACATACAATGTGAAGGGGAGACAGAGTGAGGAGAGAGAGAGAGAGAGAAAGAGAGGGCTATTGTGTAAATTACCGGTGTAGCCAAGTGGTGACGATCTTTATTGTTGGTGCTAAGAAAAACTTTTGGCAAGTCTAGATATATTCAAAGTGATAAAGCTATATTTTTCATCGAATGACCTTTTTATTGCTAACCAGTATCAATCATAATGATCTATTGATGCAGTTGGTCATATTTAGAACAAATTCTTGTGAAGAAGTAATTAAAGGAAGAGAGAATTTATGATAATACATAATAATAAGTAATAGTGATGTTGTCAGGGAGAACTAGACAAACAAAGTTGTTGTATCAGATATTATTTATATTATTATTAAGGGTAATATTTTATGGATATTTGATTTAGTAAGTAAGTAGACTAATAAAATGGATTCATTGTTTTATTAGAAAGGAAAATAATAAAATAGGTGCTGAATAATTATTTTTAGATTTCAAGTATCTGGTAAGACTAATAAGATAGAGATATTAATATTGATACTATTCTTATTCGAAAATTTTTTATTGTGTTTTTATTTAATTTAACTAACATTTATGTTATATGTAAGATAAAAGACAGATATAATAATGATAGATTCTAATATTTAGGTAGGTAGTGAATAATGAATTTTATTTTAGTGAGATATAAGATAAAGAAGAAAATAGAAATGGAAATAAGCATTCAGATGGATAAGGGAGTGATATTATTTTATTATATGCATATTAATGAGGTAGACAACTAAGTGTATATATATTGTTGGGTTGTAGAGGCCTTGATATGGATGAATATGGTGATTCCATGCAATAGAAGACTCATAAATGGAGTTGTAACGACATCAACAAAACATGAAACGAAGCACCTTTGCATGATCACATCTGTGATTTGTTGGATCCCGGAGTGAGAAGAGTCGAGCTGCTCAAGTGTGTAGCTTCTAGACATATCCATGCAACCCTCAGCGCATTGAATATCCTACTTCACCATGTAAACTCCGTTAACCCTCCATCGTCATCCTTATGTGGTCCAGGTCACATTTGGAATGGAGAGGAGGTGTGGGGAGAAGGGAGAAGAAGGGGAAGGCTTCTCAAAATTCTGGCCCAGGTGAATTTTGTTCAAGACCTTCCCCTATTTATACTAAGTGGATATTTTTTATAAAAATCCTCCAAACTTAAGTATATCTTCTGATGTCTAAAGACCATTTGTGTGTGACCCTCTAAGCCAAGTACCAGTCAAGTTAACAACTCCAGTGACCCATTAAATTTTATTGGCCTTCCAAATTAATAAACTATATCATCATATATATTAATTAATGTCAGATCAATTAAACCTAATCGATAGGTTGAGTTTCCCATACGTGGGGTGCCAAGCTACACCTCCTGCTCTAGAAGATACAAAGGAGTGAGTAACGACTCTCTCATGGAATACGTTCCTCATCGGTTACCATGTAGATTCCCTCATCCACTTGAAGGCTCCAAGGATAACTTAGGATATGGTCAACTATCAAACCCTAATCAATCATCTAAGTTAGTACTGATGCGTTCAAAAATCATCGTAGAACTCTTCTCTCATATTTCATTACCTTGGGCAAGGACTTCATTGCATCATCTTCCTTGAGTTGTCATGTCTCATAGTCAAAACACAATGATCGTTCCATAAGACGTCTTTGGTGTCTCAGGTCTAAGGACCACTTACACAACCGTGACGTGAATCAACATGATTGATATTTGGTATAATATCATTCAGGGATTCGTACGGATCAATTCAGTGAAATCTTTCCACTAAAGAGCACCCACTATCTATCCTTAGTGTCTCCACATTAATAGCTACAGGATCGGCAATACTCATCATATGAGAGAGGCTAGATAGTGTTATTCTATCAGGATAATTAGATGCCCTTCTCAAGCATCCTTCAAATAGGATTATTTAGAACACATGCTTAAGACTAGTGATCTTCACATTATGAGGAATAATTAAATGTAATTTGGATGTGAATATTTATTATATTATATGATTAATAGGTCACTTATACTGATAGTAACAAGGTTTATATAAGTACATATACTAAATAAGTTTCTTCTAAATACTATTTTTAGGGTAAAATTGGATTATTTGTCTATTTCCAATAAGTGTTCGATAGAATGGCTCAAAGACCTAGAGCTATTAAAATATGAAGAAATTCTGCTTCAACCTGCATGGGATATAAATCTATGCATTGCAAAATTTTAGAAACACAATAGATACTTGATGATTCTAGCAAGTTGAGAATGGGGGCATTGATCACCAGCCCTTATTGTCTGTGTGCAACTTCTCTCTTCTTCTTTTTCCATGATGCACATTTCCTGGCAGTTTGGATCTCATCTGGCACCTTCTTGCGCCAGGTGAGTCTGATAGGTGTTGTCACAATCTCAAATTTGGTTAGACAAGTCGAGATGAGTCTCCTGAGACCACCTTGCATATGGATCAAAAGATGCTTGAATTAGGGGCCATTGTGTTGGGTTCTATGTCTTGGTTCAACCATGGTTCCATGATGAAGAAGTGTGAAATCAATTCTTACTTGATCTATAAAACAATACATCAAATGTATCTTTTGGGGAACCTATTCCACCCTTGACCTGCTCTCATTGATATTGTTTTGAAGTCGTTCACATGTTCAGCCTCTAGAAGTATCCACGCTATCACTTGACACTTGGATCTCCACCTCTTCTTCTTTCACTCTCGATGAAAATCTTGAATATCTTCTCACCATGAAGACACTCTCCTTGGTTGAGTGGAGAAGATAACAGAGTGGAGAAAGGGGGGCTCTCAAATCTGGTGGCCTGGCTATTTGAAATAAGTTCCCCTACCATATTCATATTTTACTTAAGTCTTTCTCAAAAAACCATAAAGAAAAATATATTTACCAATGCTCTTATGATCTTATCTGTGTGAACCTCTATGCCCATGTATTATTCTAGTTAATAACTTATAGTGACCCAATAACAATTATTGGTCAACCTTATCAATTAAATATATCAATGTATAGATTAACTAAATAAGGATCGATTTAACCCGTGGGGTGCCAAGCTACACCCTCGTGCTCTAGAAGATACTGATTAGTGTTTGAACTCTCCCATCATCGCTTACCTTGTATGTATAATCCATCATCGGTTATTGTATGTGTATAATCCATCATCCACAAGACTCTCGAACGACTTAAGGTATGGTTGATCATAAAACCCTAGTTCAGCATTTGATTAGTAACGATGTGTAACGGGGATCATTAGAGAATGCCTTCTCTAATATCCTCACTGCCCTGGCCACGGATTTGTTGCATCATCTTCATTGAGTCAATCTCCTCTATAATGATCCCGTCTCGACCACTCAATCACTCCATGAGTTTCTTACTACATCCGAGCTATGACTTGTTTGAATCCCACGTTTAGAGGCTCATAAGTCGTAGTAAAAAATGTAGTCACCCATTCACTAGATATCCTTTGTGTCTCAGGTCAGTGGATCACTTATACAATCATGATATGAATCAACCTGATTGACTTTTAGGAATCATTCCACTCAGGAATTCGTACGGATCAATTCAGTGAACTCTTTCTCCAAAGAGCACCCACTATTTGACCTTAGTGTCTCCACATTAATAGACTCAGGATCAGTTATACTTCTTGTACAAGTAGGATCAATTAGTGTTATTCTCTCTGGAGAATTTGATGTCCATCTTAACTATCCACAGAATATGAATGTTTAGAATACGTATAAAGTCAGTGTTCCAGATGCAATTATTTTTATTTTCATCATATTAGTTTTTTTATGCAAGGTAGAAGATCTCAAAATCCACGTTTAATAGCTCTAAACGTATTGGGAAAGACAAAGAACTTGCAAGAATCTTGTGCAGAATTTGGGGAGACATTTGTGGAAGAGATTACGGATATGGCTAATATTCCTAATGATGATGAGGTTGAGGAAGTTTTATGAGCCAGCTGAAAGTACTATTCATCAAAGGGTCCGTGGGACAATAGATGTGAATGTGAATTTTAAAATAGACTTTCATCTTCATCAAAGATTTCTATCATTTTATGGAAAATTGAATAAAGATATTTGTGAGTACTTATATGAATTTGTGGAGTGATAAGCCAAAAATAAGGGTGAATTATGCGATTTTAAAATTCAATAGATGTGAATGTGAATTTTAAAATAGACCCTCATCTTCATCAAAATTTTTCATCATTTTATGGAAAATTGAATAAAGATACTTATGATTACTTATATGAATTTGTGGAGCGATAAGCCAAAAATAGGGGTGAATTATCCCTTATTGTTTTTGATTTTAACTTATACAATAAAATTTATAAACCCTTAGCTTAAGATGTATAATGATAAGTATATGTATCGTCCAAGGGAAGCTAGTAAGGAACCCTTAACTTGATTAAGTTGACCCTAATTAGAGTTAATTTAATCTTTAATGAAGATCAAATTTCCTAATTAGGTTAAGAAATTAGAAAGGAAGGTAGAAGAGATCAGAAGTCTAGAAGAATTAGGGATCTCAAATTGACTTCTTTGATCCAATAAAAAGGATCAAAGGGGCCAAGTAGAGGGACTAAGAAGGAAATTTGGTTTTATTTGTTTAGGGAAATCGGGTATCCAAATTCACTAACTACTATATCATAAACACAATCTAATATATCCTAGAAATTTAACCTTTATAACTTTTTTCTTAATGTGCAAGTGGAATAGCTAGATGAATTTTATAATCTCTCCTCTCAATCCTAGTAAGGGCTTGTACATGCCACTCGAACCAAGTGATTTTCAAAAGCAGACCAAGATCAATAGGAAAAATCACAAGTTTCACTAACACATAATCCAAATTACACAAAAATTCAAATATGATGACATAAAATATCAAATTCAGATGATCCAGGCTGGTTCTCCACTCTGTCTTTCATCTGTTAAAGAGACCCCTCCAGAATGACCTCCTCGTCCTGAATTTCAGCTTTTTATACTTAGGTTAAATGGTAAAAAATACCATTTTACCCCCAATAAGTAATTAATTTCATCTATAAAGGTGTAATCTTAATAATCCAATCATGCACATAGAAAGAGGAGGTCAAGATGATCACATCCATAAAAATTTGACCTCAATCCAAGTTCAGGAGCGAAAGTCGTTAATAAATGAAAATTGATCAATCTAAACCGTTAGAAAAAATTTTATTTATTTAATTTTAAATTTTGAAAAACGAAACCATGTGTCGATGTCTCATTGGTTGGCAAATTGTTAGACTTAAATTGACCGGTTCTTTCTCAGGGCGCCACGTACACCCTGGCGGAAATAAGAGAAAAAATTAAAAAAACACAAGATATATATCGCTACGTGCTTACTTCTATGTTTGTGTCACGGCCATCCAATCAAACGTTTCCACGTCAGCACCCATGTGTGCACTTACCGCCAAAAAAAGAAGAATTTTGGCTGAACGCATATCGGCCATCAGATTCCTTTCCGACAGCGGAGCTTTCGCCACGTGGCACGGGTAACTTAATTTCCCAATATTTTGCGGAAACATCCCTAGGTAATTTTTGCGCGCAAACGGACGCCGCCTAAAAACTATTTATGCATAAGCCCCTCCTCTTTCTCTCTCTTCCATATTTCCTAAAGAACATAGAAACAAATCCATAGTAATTTGATTAAAACCCAGTAAATATTTTAATTAGAACTTTATGCCTGCAATTGGCAACCAATAGCTGTTTTAAGGGCATATTTGCAACTAAAACTTCAGAAAAATCCCTCTGACTTTAGAAATTGCTTTAAAACTCTTATTTTTCTTATAAATATATCTTTTTATATTAAAAAATTCATTTCTTTCTCAAATAAGTTCCCAAAAACTTTGATAAAGTTCTAGAAAAATATATAATTTTAAATAATTCATTCCCACATTAATTAACATTAAAATTATTTTTTAAACCTGTCATTTTCATTTAAATAAAATTATTCCAAGCTTAAATAGATTCCATAAAATTGATAAATTAAGAGGAAATTAGGGGAAACTCAGAAATTACTTGGAAATATTAATTAACATTTAAATATATGATAAAAACACTATTTTAAACTCTTTAAATGCATAAAATTATGCTAATTATTTGAATACAATACTGAATTTAGCGTGTTATCATGGAGAAATGTGATTCTTATAACATTGCAGGAGTTACTTTAGATGCTTTAAAAAGGAGAATGTTCCCTCATACTTCTAAGTATAAGGCAAAAGATTGGTTCAGAATTGTGGGTAAAATTTTTCAGAACTGGAGTGAGATGGAGAGATTTTTTTGCAAAAATTATATTAAGTTGGAAGGAGTAATACTTATACAAAAGCAATTAGAGATTATACCCGGAGATCTGATTCTTTTAGTGAAGCTTGGGAAAGATTGAAATATCTTACTAGAAAATGCCCTCATCATGGTCTTCCTGATTGGCAAATAGTTCAATTATTTATGATGGATTGAATGACCATGAGAGAGATAGAGTGGATAGTGCTAGTGGTAGTAATTTTATAGATAAAACAATTTATGATGCTACTAGTATTATTGAAAAATTTTCAGAATAGTTGTGCATATCATCAGGGGTTTATTCACAATGGGAGTATTTCATGACCAAAACGTGGAGGGCTGATTAATGTTAGTCCAGTAGAACCTAATTTGTGGAAAGATAAGGTAGAGAGGGACTTATGCAAAGTGGGTAAGGCTGTTGAGGAGCTTTCCCAGAACATGAAGAAGATGAGATCCTCTCCAACCTTTATTTCCCCTTCTAATATCCCTAAAAATCCTACTCATCTTTCTTCCACAAATGACATTTGTCCTACTCTTGAAGAGGTGAACGAATATGAGAGAAATAATCTCATGCAAGGAGCTTGGAATCAGAGGGGCACTTATGGAACTCAAGGATGGAGCAGAGAGGGGAAGAAGAACTTCCAGCCATGTCCATATCGTCAGCAGAACAATCTAATTATCAGAATTTTTATTATAAACCTCGTCCCAATTTTGTTTTAAATTCTCAAGATTCATCTTCTAACTCCATGACGGATATGTTGAAGCAGATGGTGTTGAAGCAAGAAGAATTATTGGAGAATCAGAGAAGAATGGAGGCTAGAATGGATAATTTAGAGAGGGAGAATGTTGGACATGGAGGGCAAAATTCTCAAGGGAACTTCAGAGGTGACAAGAATAAAGGTAAAATTGATGACTTTGGCACCACTAGCCAAAGTTCATGTCAACTTCCAACCCAACCCAATATTAATGTTAGAAATATTTCTTGCATTGATTATGATTTTGATGACTCAGAACATGCTCCATCTAGTGAAAGTTTTGAATCTCATCAATCCTATCATGAACATGTGCATCTAAGTGGAATTTCTAGATTAAGGAATGGGAAGGAATCAGCTGATCTGCATGAGAGAAAACCGTATGAGGAACCTAACGTTGAGGAAGAATATATATGTGTTAATGATGTGAGAGAAGATCCAGAGGAGAGAAAATGACAACACTAGAACCTAATCCAAAAGATTATGAACCTCCCATTCCATTTTCCCAAGCTTTAAAATCTTCCAAAGCCCCCCTAGTAATACTCTATTGCTTAATTTTTTTAAAGTCACTATCACTATTCCTTTGGTTGATGCAATTCAGAATATTCCTTTATACTCATTTTGAAAAATCTTTGCGCTCCATCTAGAAAGCAAAAGAGGATTCAGTAATCTGAAAGTATTAGTTCTATTTTATTAAATCAGATTCCTAGGAAGAAATGGGATCCAAGTGCTCCATTCATTAAATGTGAGATTGAGGGAATGGTATTTATTTGGTCATTTTTAGACATGGGCAATGCATATGCTCCATCTCTTAGTGTTGAACTTTTAATAACTCTCCTCTCGTTAGCTTAATTTCCACCCATGCATCTCTAACTTTGCTCATTTTGTTTTGAACAATTAAGGCCATGGTGGGTCATTTGTTTATCTTCTTTTTTTGTTGTTTTCCTTTTTTATTTTTCCATTAAGCAGGATGACAATTGAGGAACAGTCAACTAGTCCAATGGCAGCCAACTCCATTGGGATGAGCAGCACCTTCTCCAATTCAGTTTGCATTTTCTTTGCCCCTACTTTTTACTATTATTTGCATTGGGGCAATTCATGTAGCAGTTTGGGGGTTAATTTAGATGTGAAACTGAAAATCTAATAGGCCTTTATGCATGAATGTTATAACTCTTGAAAGCATGCATCCCATAGAATCAACCCCACCTTGAGAATTTGTCCAAACTATGATCCCAAAGGTATGAGTAGGGAAGATAGGCTTTATAGAGGATCAAAAGCATCTCTTGAAAATATAACACATGAACCTAGAAACTCTTGATCAGTTCCTAAATGGTTAGGATATCTAGTAGGGTGAGGAGCAGACATGGAAATCAAAGGGTTGAAGTATTATCATTGTGGAAAGGAGTGATGAGTGAATTAATTGGATCGCACTCTTTGGTCAAGGATATGCATCATGGAGAATTTCATCTGGAAGCAGAGATAGTCATTTCTTCAAGTCTTAACTACCTTACTTCATCAACCACCACCCATCTTTCCCCACCTATGTATTTGTGAACTTAGATTTATCCTTTTCAGCTATCTTCTATGTTACTTAGAAGATGCCCAAATCCCAATTTTTTCTCCTCTTCCCTTTTGTGATATCGTCTATTGATGATTTATTTTCATTGTTATCTTCCTCTTTGTTTCTTCTACATCTTCTCATCCTATTTCATCTTATTCTCACTAGCATGGGATGACTTGCTTTCCTTTCAATTGAAAAACATTCATCATGTTTTCTTGTGTTGTTTCACTTCTTTTCTTGTGTGGAGAGTCAAATTAGTAAGGGAAGGGCATTTTAATGGTCTATGTCCTATATAATTGTTTCAAATGGTACATATCAAGAGCATCTAGCTAGACCAACATTTCATTGCTTCTCTTGTAGAACATGATATTATATGTAATGTTCTTGGTCGTTCACCCCAACTCAAAAAATAAGCAAATAAATAAAAATAATAAATAATAAAATTCAAAAAATCAAAAATCAAAAATCAAAAAGTAGAAAAAATAAAAAAATTCAAAAAAGAACTTTTATGGGTTTTTTTGTTTCTTTCATCATTCTCATTTCTCTTTTCCCATGATTTTTTGTCACTGTTATTACCCTTGCTTCTGGATACATGTCTATCTCATCCACACTCTTTATGAAACTCCACATCCTCATTTTTTTGTTTACATTCCTCTTATGTATTCTGTTCATTTTCCTATCATTGGGAGTGGGCTAGTTTATGAAACATCTACCCATCTGTCATCCATCATGTTCCCTTAACTCAAAACTCCTTAGATGCCACTCACCTTTCTCTTGTTTTCCCCGCCTATAGGTAGCTACATTTGAATTTAACCTCACCACACCTTTATTTTTTAGGTATGACTCTTGATATTCTGTGCTAGAACTCGAATGAGAATAATGACTTATTTCAAATTTCAGGTGGAAGAGAGCTCTTGTGAGGGTGAGATGAGGGCTACTTCTCTTGACTGATGAGGGCCACCTTTCTTGAGAGGGTGAGAGCTTTTCATGGTGATAGTACCATACCTAGAGAAAAGTAAGCTTCCCTCCTCATGATCACGAGCTCTTTCCATCACCACAAAGGACTTGATCATTAGTACTTTAGTATTTTATGGGCTATTTATACTTAGAGATGTGATTGATACTCATAACACTTCATACTTGAGTCTTTGTGTTTCAATGGATGGATGGACTTCTCAAAGGAGAATCTAATGCACATTGCTAAGGCACTAGCAATGAATCAAGTAGGGGGGTGTTGATAACATGATAAATACATGCATATTTCCATATATTTGAGATGTTTCCGGTATTATTAATTTAGAATGTATCATGTTTTTATTTGAATTAACCGAATATTTATGCATTAGGTAGAAATTCCAATTTTTTCACACGATGGTTATCTTTCACTAACTTCCTTGACTTCTCTGAAGTCAAGCAGTTTGACTAATGATGAGTGTTTTTTAGTTCCAAATGTGCATAAATATACAGGAATTAGAAGATATAATTCTTAGTGAATTGGAGGATTTTTGTGAGCTTGGTGATTATTAAGATGGGCTTGAATAGATCAAGTGGAGTTTTGGACCTTCAAAAAAGAAATCTGAGGAACATGGGCCACTACCTGACCTGCCTATTGGGTTCTCAAAAGCCTTCCGAAGAAAGAATTTGAAGATTACAAGGGGAATCTCTCAACCCAAGGTGAAAAAGAGGCAAAAATGGCAAGAAAAGAAATACCCAAAGGGGTATTTTATTAATTCTTCATGTTTATAAATACTCCTTTTTCCCTCATTTCCCATCATTCTGGACATGCTCCAGCCACTGGCTGGCCAGCAGGACAAGGCATATTTCAGAATCCAGGTTGCTCAACCTGCTTGATATAATTTATTGAAGTTTTCGCTCAATCTCAACTCTTGTTTGCATTGAAAAATGCCTGATCCTGGAAACATATAAGGATCTGGACTTGAGAGGAAGCATTGGGGGCTCATTAAGCTTGCATTGAGGTTTTAGGAACTTAGATTTCCAGTTCCCTATCACTATCCATCCATTTTCCCATTAAAATCATCACTTTCTCAATCAAAACACTCATTTTACTTAATTTCTCTCTCTAGAATCAACCCTTTCTTTCTATAGACCTTCATCCATATCCCTAGTTCATACCCTCAAAATTTCATAATAAATCTCCTTCATTTACACCTTCGAATTCCATCTCACACTCTCTACACCATTTATTCATTTTCACTCTCTATCTATTCATTTCAGCCATTTTCTCTCTCTAAACTCCTTTCTTTATCTCACTAAATCCATTCCCATCGCTCCCTAGATCTTCCATCATTTTCATTTCAAATTCCCAAAAAATCTTGTTTGAATTTCATTATTTAGGGCAAAAAATCAAGATTTTTTGCTCATGTCGCTGCCGGCGTGCACTGTTGTGCGCTGCCGTGCGCTACCGTGCAACGCATGGGGAGCAGGAGCGTGCTTCCAACTGCTAGTTAATTTGCGGGCAATGCGCGCCCCCCCCCCCCCCCGGGCAAAAGAACGCAATGTGTAGCACTTAGTCTGGCTAAGTCTTGACACCATTGGGCCAAGCCCAATTGGGCTGACCTACAAGCCCATTAAGTGGACCCAATTTGGGTCACTGACACAAGGACCCAAACGAGACGCGGCCCACTGACCTGAAAACCCAAACTGCCACCACCCCCTCGCCGTCGCCACCGCCGCCACTGCCATCGGCGATCATCGGAGCAGGTAATTTCTTCATTTTTGCATTAACAATTATTAAAAAATCATAAAAACAGAAAAAGTAGGAAAAATTATTATCTGCATTTCAAAATGCTGAAGCAAACCAGGAAAAATCCCTAAAATTAATATAATCAATTTCTAATGATTTTAACATCTAAAAAATTCTTTCAAAAAACTCTAACTTTCATTTTTAATATGCTAGTGGTTTTTTAAATTAAATTCAAAAAAATTCCAAATATATTTATTTTTGATTTGTGGTGTGAATTAAAATAAGGAAAATTAGTGTAAAATATTTTCAGAAAATTTCCACTTAAAAATCCATAAAAATATCAGTTATTATATCTCTCATTTTTGAACTCATTTTCTTCATTTCAAGCTTAAGAAAATTCTGAAGTTAAATTTCTACCTCTATGGATCGACCCTTTACTTTCCCTATACTAAGTTTAGAGTATTTAAGTGGAAAATTTCAAAAATATTGTTGGTTAAGTCTGAACTAAAACAATGACGTAATACCCCTAAATTTGGACTTATCAATCACCGTTTAAAAGTATTCAGATCTCTGATTTAAATTGCAGCCATGGACTCATTTAATCTTTAGTGTACCCCTGCCACATAAGCAATCATCGTTAGTCTGCCCCATCAGCATCCACTCACCTGATTCCTTTGTCAAAGGTCCCTCCATGCTTGTCATCAGTTGTGGCTAATTGGAAGCATGGAAAAGAAAATAAATAAAGAAGGAATTAATAATAATAATAATAAAATATCATTTTTATATTTTCCTTAATAAAGTTGGACAACCCAAATTTTATCAAAATACTTAAAGAAGCCCATAATGATGCAACCTTTGGATTAGGTGAACTAGAAGCCCGGTCATAGTTTCTTTTTATTTTTCTTAAGATTGTGGTTCAATAGGCCGCGATCCATTTCGTTGCATACCAGCCTGACCCGCATGACTGAAATAAAACAGTTGAGATAGATGTCCTATATTGAGGAAATCAAGAAACAAAAATGGTATATAAATTATATCTGATACTAATACATGAATTAAATGTCATTTCTCCCACTCACGTGCACGCGCTATCTCTGTACCAGACCTGTCGGGTACTATGGGATCCCTTTGTGGGCTTTCTTTAGGCTAGGCCTTATGTGTGTGTAGGATTTGACGGTCCCCGTCCGGTCCGGTTTTCTGGCATGGACCTAAACCTTACCTGAAGTTCGGTCTGGTTCCGGTCCGGTCTTGTTCAGTCGTGGTCCGATCCGTTACGAGGGGTGGCGGAGGAGCACGGGGGTCGCGGAGGCGTTGTGCGCGTGGAGCAGCGGCGATGAGCCATTGGGGCGGGTGATTGGAAGGGCGACGGGGAGGGGGATGGGTAGTACGTGGGACAGGGTCCAGTCTGCTGAAGTTTGGTCCAGTTCCGGTCGTCTTGTTCGGTCCCAGTTTGGTCCGGTCCAACCGGTCCCCGGTCCAAAATGTCAAAACCTATGTGTGTGTACTGTTGAGCACTATTGCTTGGGCATCAATTCTTGCCAGTTGTGGCTGAGCTTGAACACCCTACGCTCACCAATCTGTGTTTGGATTAAGCACTATTGTGCATGGCTCAACCATAGGTGTCTCACTTATAAACCAATCTTTTATGTTTTGTTCTTCTTGTATCTCTCTCTTTTCATTTCTTTCTTCGAATTCGACTTCATTCCTGAAAAATATAAAATAAAAAATGAGAGAAAATAATTAAATTTCATTAAAATTAATAATGTTTTAACCATATTTTCAATGAGCTTTAATGGGCATGTAAATTATGTGAAAAATTACATTTAAAAAGTATTATTTTAACAAAATGGCCCATTTAATGCATGACATCAGATTCACATAAAAATGTACATGATATCAGAAATATGATACCAAAATGTCCTTAAGATGTGTATTTTCCATGACTCATTTTGGGTTGGTCAATAATAATCTAACTAACGACTTATAATATTTTTGTCCCTACGCCGACCAACCTATTATTTAGGACATTCTAACAACAGGTAGTCTTCATCTTTAATTCCTCAATAATTTATTTACCAAACTTTTGTTATGATCACCTCAATAACAATCAATTAAAATATAAGAGGTTCAATTTCTATGAGAAGGTACACTTAAGGAGCTCCATATATAGGAAAATGATCAATTTTTTCTCCAATATTTTATATTATTATATGTCAGCTTATAGCTGATCTCGCAGTCGTGGAGCTTCTCCACTTGTTCAAACCCTAGCCGCTAGAGGGAGAGAGGGAGAGAGAGACAAATTCAACTCAAACATACAAAAAACCCCCTTAATGATTCAAAAGGATATCCCAGTATTTAAACTGGGTTTACAGTTATTGGGTCTCGCATACCCAAAACGATAGATCTGCCATCATAAGGGCATTTCTACAATAACGAGAATTGTAGGGTTTAATAAAATAAATTAAAAAAAGGAAAAAAATTAAACGAGGAGAGTGGTGGCTGTCTGCTGACACCCGCCTCAAGCTGGGAGATATATATTCTTCATGCCGAGCTTGCTAGTCAGCCTTTGAAATATGCTTCCATGTAAGCCTTCGGTAAGAATGTATGCTGCCTGATCTGCTGACTGGACATACTTTATCTTGATTATGCCTTCGTCAATTTTCTCCCGGATGAAATGTCTGTCAATCTCGCCATGCTTTGTACGATCATGTTGAACAGGATTATGTGCAATATCGATAGCTGGCTTGTTGTCGTAGTGAAGTACAATTGGTCACTCTTGGTAAGCTCTCTTGTCTTCAAGGACTCCTCTTATTCAAAGTGCTTCGCATATTCCTTTGACTAATGCCCTCAGAGCTCGATCTTGACACAACATCTTGCCTTTTACTTCTCCATGTAGTAAGGCTTCCTCCCATAAAGGAACAATATCATGATGTCAATCTTCTATCTAGGATTGATCCTCCATAGTCTGCATCGGTGTACATTGCTAGAGACATATCTCCCCCTCTTTTAAACAGTAGGCCTTGTCCAGCTGTACCTTTTAAATATGACAGGATTCTATGTGGCGCATTCAGATGAGGTTCCCTTGGGCTATGCATGAATTGGCTCAGAACCCCCACCGCAAATGCTGTGTATGGTCTTGTATGATTCAGATATATCAGCTTACCAACTAAACGTTGGTACTGATCTTTGTTGATCGGAGCAGCATCCTCACAAGTACCAAGCTTACTGTTTGGATCAATTGGAGTACTTGAAGGTTTTCACTCAACCATCACTGTCTCATGCAAAAAATCTACTGTATATTTCCTCTGTGAAATAAAAATCCCTTCATCAGAGTAAGCAATTTCAATTCCCATAAAATACCGTAGTTGACCAAGAGATTTAATATCAAAGAGCTTGCTCAGTTGGTTGTTTAGGTGATGGATCTCTTCATAATTATCACCTGAAATTATGATATCATCAACATACACCAAGAGGACCACAATTCCTCCCGAGGTGGAATGCTTGAAAAATAGAGTATGATCCCAGTTACTTTGCCTATAACCCATTTCTTTCATAGACGTAGAGAACCTTCCAAACCAGCCGTTGGGTGATTGTTTTAACCCATATAGAGCTTTCTTCAATCAACACACCTTCCTTTCCCCTTGTTCACCATTATATCATGGGGTAAGTCCATATATACTTTTTCGAGATCACCATGTAGAAGCGCATTTCTAATGTCATATTGGTGCATCTGCCATCCCAACTTTGCAGCCACTACTATGAGAATTCTCAGTGTTTAACTTCGCTATAGTAGCCAATGTCTCTTTGTAGTCAATTCCATATGATTGAGTATAGCAAATATTTTTATTATATTTGCTTGTATATAGCCATCTACAGCCTACTATCTTCCGGTTGTTTGGCACAGGCACCACCTCCCATGTGTTATTCTTTCGTAATGCTTTCATTTCTACTTCCATTGCTTCTCTCCATCTTGGTAACTTCATTGCCTCTTCAACATTAATTGGTATATCTTCTTTGTCAACATTGGTAAGGAATGCACGATAGCTTGGAGTGACTCTTTCATAGCTAACAACATGTGATAGGGGATACCTGCCATGTTGAGTGCATGTCCGCTTCCCTTTTCTTAGGGCAATTGACCAGCCCAGATCTTCATTCTGTAACTCTTCTTCGACTGACATCTCCTCATCAACACTGGGACTTTCTGCTCCTCCTCCAGGCAGTGAAATATGTGTTGGAGAACTCTCTACATTATCGTCTTCAGAAATAATTTGACCATATCCTTGCCCTAATGCTTGAGTTTTATTCTGCCATTGGCTCTCCTAACCTGATGTAGATCCCATGTTGTAGTCATCTTGTTTGTCATTACCCTTTGTTGTAAGAGAATCTGGAATATGCCCAAACTCTGCTTCATTGTTGTTGCTTGATGGGCTGTAGTACATATTATCTTCATTGAAGGTCACATCTGCAGAGATGAAGAACTTTCTCAAGGTTGTGATGTAGCATTTGTAACCTTTCTGGGTAGGTGAATATCCCATAAATACACACTTAATTGATCTTGGAGTGAGCTTTATACCAAGGCTATGAACATGAACAAAAGATGTACATCCAAAGACTCTTATTGGAATGGATGAACTTATCTTGACCTCTGGAAAATACTTCGACATCGATTCAAGGGGGCTTTTATATTCTAATTTTCTGACGGAAGCCGGTTAATCAAATATACAGCTTTAAGGATGGCATCTCCCCAGAATTGACGTGGAACCTGGCCTTGGAAGAGTAATGTCCTGGTAGTGGCAATCACATGCCCAATTTTCCGTTCTGCAATCCCATTCTGTTGGGGAGTATTTACACAAGAAGACTCATGAATTATACCCTGATCACTAAAATAGGTGGTCAACGAACTGTTAAAATAATATTTGGCATTGTCAGATCAAAATTTTTAATAGTGATAGAATACTGACTCTTTATCAATGTGCAAAAATCTTGAATAATCTTGGATACTTCAGACTTGTATTTAAATAAGTGTACCCATGTCAGTCTAGTACAATCCTCAATGAGAATAAGAAACCAGCTCTCTCGGGTAATAGATGGAGTTCTGCACGGTCCCCAAATATCACTATGAATCATATCAAACGTACGATGCTTCCTTTCACTACTGCCAGAAAAAGAAGCTCACTTATGTTTTCCAAACTGACATGCATCACAAAATAAGTTTGATAAACCACTGTTTTTTACACAACTAGGAAACATCTTTTCCAAAATATCAAAAGATGGATGTCCAGTTCTAGAATGAAAAAGTTTGACTTCTTTAAGGTTCTCAGGTTCTGTGACTATGCTCCCTTTTGGTGTAGACTTGGAGCTCCCCACCATCAGCGCATCTCCAGGATTATCTTCCACTTGAATAAGCCCATTCTTCATCTTAACAGATCCAATCCTTCGGTTGAGTACCTTCTCAAATAAGAAACACTCATCAGAATTTAAGATCATAGCACATTTAATATCTTTCACTAGCCGTTGAGGAGAGATGAGTTTTGCTCGCAGTCCTGGCACATGCAATACTTCTCTAAGAAGCCTGTAATTGATGTGGACTGTTCCAATTCCAGTTGCAACTGCCAGTGATAACCTTCCTTGGAGTGCAACACAATGAGTATGTGGTGAAAATATGCCTGCTTGGGGTCATTTAATCTGCTGCCCCTGAGTGGACTATTCAGTCTAGATGGAGAGGAAACGAGTAAAATACTGTTAAAATTAGATGATCACCTGATCTCGCCATAGACGTAGAGCCAAGCATGCTCTTCAGCCTTTCAATTTCTTCTTTTAGGATGCTTAGTTCCCTTCCTGAGATAGCTGGAGAGATTTTTCGATCCTCTAAGCTTGTTTCTTCAAAATCGTCCTTGGTTTCTTCCTGGGAGGTAGCATTGTTTGTTTGACCTGTGCGTGCTGGTCTTCCATGTAGCTTCCAGCATTGGTCAGTGTTGTGATTTCAGCTCTTGTAGTACTTGCAGAATAATCCATTCTTTGGTTGGAGTTTTTGATTCTTCTGACTATTATGGGTCGGTTGAGTCTGCTGTGGCAACGTCTTGGACATAAGACTTGTGCCGCTCTCCCGCCAGCGGTTTTGAAGCCACACCAAGTCTCTCTTCTTCTTCCCGAATAAGTCGAATAGCTTCTTTGAGAATCGGCACCTTTCCTCAGTTTAGAATTTGGCTTCTCGCAGCTTCATATTCACTATTCAGACCCATAAGTAATTTATATAATCTATCCTTCAATACATAAGCCCACTCCTCGGAATTTGGATAGTGGTTGATCTATCTCCATATAGATTGCAGATCATTAACATAAGACATTACAATTCTCTCACCCTAAGTTAGATTGGCTGCCCTGGTCACCAAGCGATAAATCCTCCAGTCTCTACCCTTGGAGCTTCCTTTTTGTCTATGATCCCATGTCTTTTGCTGTCTTAAGGAGCAGAAAATTTTTGTACTCTTCTCCAGCCATACTTCGTAGGAGCCATGCACGAACCAATGCATGCTCCTGTTTCCAGACTTTGTATCTCGGATCTATAGGTTTCCTAGAAACAAACAAATGATCTGAGAGATCCATACCTTCTAAAATGAGCTCAATGTATTGGTCCCAGTGTAATGTGTTGAGTCCATCATATTGTAGCTGCTCTGGGACTCCAAGAAAAATGATTTGGGTTGACCGATCATATTTTTGGACCAGCACTGGCATTCTTTTGACGCCTTGTGTTGTCCCAGAGCTAGCTCGATCTTCCAAGTCAGCCATAGGTTGATCCTTCTCCCTCCTTGCAGATGAATCCTACTCTGTCACATTTTGGACAGGGTGGAAGAAGAGTTTGGCAGTCAATGTAGGGTCTCGCATGTGGAATGTAGATCCTTGCGAGGCTCTGATACCATGTCAGCTTCCAGCTGATCTTGCAGTCGTGGAGCTTCTCCACTTGTTCAAACCCTAGCCGCCAGAGGGAGAGAGGGAGAGAGAGACAAATTCAACTCAAACATACAAAAAACCCCTAAACGATTCAAAAGGATATCCCAGTATTTAAACTGGGTTTACAGTTATTGGGTCTCGCATACCCAAAACGATGGATCTGCCATCATAAGGGCATTTCTACAATAACCAGAATTGTAGGGTTTAATAAAATAAAGTAAAAAAAGGAAAAAAATTAAACGAGGAGAGTGGTGGTTGCCTGGTGATATTATATTATTATATTCTTCTCTTTTTTATTCTAGAATAATCTTTGTATTTCTAAAAAAAATATGTTGAGTTACAGTGTCGTGATCATTTAAATTTTTTTACTTCTAGATGTATCCATGCAGTCCTTGGCACATGGAATCTCCTTTTTCTTCTTGAACAGGGCAGCCAGTGATCTGTGAAGATCCTATCACCATACAACATATCACCCACACTAAGAGTCTAATGAGCTAAAAGATAGAGAGAAGGATGAGCATCCAAATACTTCTTGGAGTAGAGAACAAAACAAAAAATTTAAAATTACTTCGAGACATTTATATAGGCAGTAGGTCAGAAAATAGGTAGTTATCACAGGAAACCATCAAAAAAGTTTCGAGTCGAAAAGCCCTCCTTGTCAACGGTTATGGCCCTTTGAAAAATGCCACTTTTACGATTTTTTCAATTTTTAAGGCATTTATTATGATTTTTACAATTTTTATGGCATTTTCTCGATTTTATATGATCAGAACAATCTTCAGCTTTCGGATCATCCGATCATCACAATCAGGATCATTTTTCACCATTGGATCTCTTATTTAAAGTCAGGTTGCTTCCTGGCCATCAAATCTGAGTCCATAATAATCGGATTGCCCGTGGACCGTCCGATCGATGCTCCCTTGGACCACTGGATCTCTACCAAAAAGTTGGGTTCCTTCCTGGCTGTCAGATCTAAGTCCATAATAATCGTATTAGTTGTGGACCATCCGATCAATGCACCCCTGGACCATTGGATCTCTTCTTTAAAATTGGGTTCTTTTTTGGCCGTTGGATCAGGTTGCTTTATAGTTGGATCGCTCATGGACCATTTGATCGATGCACCTTTGACCTGCAGAAAAATAAAAAAGAAGAGGTAAGCTTACCTCTTAAACAATAGCCAAGTTAATCCCATATTAGAGAATTTTAAAATTATTTTGATGATAAATAATAAGACATATGTAATCCATTAAAACTCCTCATTTGCGCCCATTGCTCCTCTAGCAATTGCATAGGTGTGTGCCCACACGTGCCTGGTCAGCGCCACTTTGTCCCCTTTGGGCGCTGACATGGCACACCATGCAGGTGCGCCTGCCATGTAAGCCAAGTGGTTTATGGGCCTCCTTTTTGTGATTTTAACCTAAGAAAATATTCAACAAATTCCATATAAATACCAAAAATTAAAAATTAAAGATCTTTTTATTTATTCATCCTTTTATCATGAAACTTTCACCAAATTTTATCTTTTAAAAATCTATTTTCCATTAGAATAACTTTTAAGATAAAATTATATTAGAATTAATTCAAAAAATATATTATATTTTATGGAAATTTTAGATAATAAAATGATAATATGCAATATAACACATCAATTTACCATAAGAAATGCATTAATTATCATACATAAACATATATAAATTGCATATTATCAGGCACCGTAGTTTGTTTTGATTTAAATACCCCAAAGGCCATAGGCTGATTTATAACATGCATATTTAGTACTTTCATATGATCATATTTACATCTCTATTTGCATTAAATCACTCATATTTGTATGTTATCAAGCTTAAAATGATTCAATCTATTTTCAGAATATTTTTTGAATTTTCCAAATTTATGTGTATTTTTTGCGAACTTTCTGACAATAAATTCTGGAAATATATAATTTTTTTTCCAGAAATTTTTCTGGAATTTTTTGACATTAAATATGGAAAGATATAATTTTTCTAAGCCGATTTATATATTTATATGCATTTTTCCCTTTATTTTAATTAATATAAACTTTTAAATATATTTTTACCCCTTTTATTTGCACCGCCACGTGACGCCGTTTGATTGGTCGAACAGCAATGAATCATATCGTTTGCCGATGATTGGCAACAGACAATCATTAGCTATACCAATGATTGGCATCAGCCAATCATTAGCCATGCAATCATCGTTTCACGATTTGCAAAGCGATGAGTACATTTATTGCAAACGCATCAAATTTCAACATTTTCTGGCGCAAAGTGACGTGGAACAATAAAAAATGAAGGCATTTTTTGCAACAAGCATTTGTTGCATGTGGGCCGAGGGAGAAAAAGACCAGAAACGTTTTTTACTTTTTTTCCTTTTTCTTGGCAGAACAGAGCACAACGTGGCCATGCCACGAGAGGCCACGTGTACATGTGGCCCGCGCAAAGCGATGTGGCTCTCACGTGTCTATCACTGAAAGGACGAAAAGAGGACCCACGTTGATGTGGCACGCGCTGATGCGCTGCCACGCCAGCTTCGAGAGGAATCTTTTTCTTTCTTTCTTTTTGCCTATTCTTCTCTTTTCTCTTTTTGTGTTTTTTTAGGTACACGTGGACTCTGAAAATCACACACATGGAATACAAAAAGAGCAGAATCTCAAGCGCTTAGGCTTCTTAATGGAAATGGAAAATGAGGGCGCTGACGAGGAGAGAGAAGGAAATCAAGGGTTAGGATTGGTTCAACTTCAAACAGCCATCACTTTTGATCTACAACTCCCATTGAGCTGAAATTTTCAACATTGCTTGGGCTTCCCCTCCTCTTTCCATCCATACCAGCTGATCTATAAATGGAGGCCTGGATCATTGTGAAATGCATCTTGAACTTGCTTCCTACTTGTGTAGGCTGATTGAAAGATAGCGAGTTTTGAGATCCATCAAGTGTGTTCTTGGTGTCTTGGGTGTGTAGGAAGAAGCATTAGAGAAGAGTCGGAGCTTACCGGGACTCGTAAATTGTCGTGATCCTTGCAAAACATAAGGATCTAAGGCAAGTGTCCTCGCCTTATGTTGTTTCCCTCGACATCATTGTTATCATCCTTTCATTTATCACTTCACTTACTTACATCCCCATTATCTCGTCTTTATCTTTACCATCATATTGTTAGCGCATTTGATCACTATCGTACCTGTCGCACCCCCTACCTTGTTTTCGTAACACTTCAGGTAATTCTACTTATATTTACTTGATATCACTATCTAGCCTATTCTATTCTCGTATTTATCTCTTCTCATACTGATAATCACTTTAGTGAGAAAATTAAAATCCTTGATCATTGTTCCCTCTGGAGACAATCTGTACTGATCTCTAACTAAATATTCTTAAGTAAGTACGATTAAATATATTTTTTATTGAATAATCTCAATTACCAATGAAAAATTAAAACCTCTAAATTTGAGATTATCACTAATGGAAGACAAAATGCAACAAAGCAAGACTCAAAGCCATGCCAGTTGAGGGCATTTGTGTAGTTCAAAATATCTCATTTTCTTTTGTAAGCTAATTCTACCATATCCTAAAAGGGACTCATCAATATCAAGATTTTCAGAACAGGCTCAAAACCTTGAACTTAACACACACAAAAAACAAAATGAAAATGTAGCACTTCAACTCCAACTCTACATTTCAAAATATCTGGATATTATTCTCCTTTTTGGATCCTAGGAGACAAATCTTGAAACTGAAACTCCAGTTTTTAACAAACATAAAAACTCTACTTTTGCATGTCACCCTCTAGGGAATTTTACTACCCTACTTTTACTACCAGCTGTAAAAGCCTGATAACCATCTACTATCAAACCTTAATTACTTGCCAATATCTAAAAAATGCATTTAATTGTGTGTCATTTTTTAACATGGGTTCCCAAGATACACCTTATGACCTAGAAGATACAAACGAATATGTTAACTCTTTAATGGAATGACATAATCTATGTATAAGGTCATCACCTCGTATGTATATAGACTCATTTATGTGCCTCCCTGAATGACATGGTGTATGAATAGCCCTCAAACCCTAATTGTTGATGCTAGTTTTTGTTAATTAATAAAACGCCTTTTTGTAGCTTAATATGACCATATTTATATGTTTATTTGCATTAAAGTAATCATATATGCATGTTATTAAGCTCAAAATAATTAAATTCATTTTTAAAATGATATATTTCATGTATTTTGTGAGATTTTTATGACATCAGACTCTGAAAGAAAACAATTTTTAAGTCACAATATAGTTTTTTGGAATTTTTCAACATTAAATTTGGAAATATATGGTTTTTCTAAGTCAAAATATATATTTAATTGTACTTTTTGGGCTTTTCTTTTATTTTATATGAAGTTTAGAACATATTTTGGGTTTTTCTGAATTTTCCTGGCATAGGTGGCGTGGACCAATCAGAAAAAGGAGGTTTTTAGCAATAAATGTCTTTCATGGCCCGAGAAAGATAATTTTTAAATATTATTATTTCTCTCTCCTTTCTCTCCTTAGAATAGTCAACAATGACAGATGGCGATGTGGCAGCACCACAGAGCGCCACGTGTACACGTGGGGCACACGTGTACACGTGGCGCATACATGTCACATTTCTATTGGTTTACAATGAGAAATTTCTGACATGGCATGGGCTGATGTGGTACCATGTCAGCTGTGACAAAAGCTATTAAGTAATATATTTAAATAATCAACTATCATTATTCCTTTTTTGTCTTTTTCCCAAGGCAACATGTGGCGCGACGAGAGCCCTCGATCGTGGATGACGAGGAGGAATTTCAGCCAATCATAGCATTTAATGCCCAAAAGAGATAAAACCCTAATCGAATTATTGGATGGCACTGATGAGGATGAGGAGAGAGAAATAATTGAATTAAATCGACGTCTAGAAATCATCAAACTTCAATGCTTGAAATTCAACGATCCTAAACTCAGATCGAGCTGAAATTTTAAGGGCAGCATCATTTTTGTCCTCTATCCAACCATATGGTTGGATCTATAAATTGAGTCACTGATATATATAAAAAGCATCTTTAAGCTCACTTCCTCCTAGTGAGGCTGATTGACAAAAAGTGAAGTTTTGAAGGCCCATCAAGTGTTCCTTTGTGTCTCTAGTGCTTGGGGAGGTTCAACAAAGAAGTGGGGAGGTTGATCTGCAGAAAGAAGACACCATGATCCTGGCAAAATATGGGGATCTAAGGTTAGCCTTTCGCCTTACATTCAATCTTTTCCAACACACAGTTTATCCATCTTCACCATGTATCATCCTCATCAATTACCATCTTCAATCCTCTTTGTCATCATCCCGTACCCATCCTCACCTTAACCTTTATTTCACGTGCTCTCTATATAGTGATGATCTTATCACACATGTCTCTCCTTCCTATTTCAACCAACACATATCACTACGTCTCTTATTCCTACCATCGGTCTACCTCATTCTCCCTATCTTTATCACCGGGTCCACTCATGTTTATGCCACTTACCACACCATTGTTACGATCAAGTCTCGCTCTCCTTTCTCCTCCATCTTAATCCCAAATCATTAAAACCCTAATTAGCTATTTATCATGTTATTATCTACTCTAATCACACATTCACTACCATAAACATAATTTCTCTCATATTTGCTTCTCCCAATTGAGATCGTACTTTCCCTAATATCTGTTCCCTATGGAGACAGCCCGTACTCATCACTAACTAATTAAATTATTTACGAGTATCGGTTATAAATGTTATTGATAAAACTTAAATTCTCAACGACATATCTTTTACCCAAATTTTGAGTTTATCACTAATGCATGGAAGAAATCATCGTACAACACCTTTTACGATTTTTTAAACTATCTTGGCCTGAGATTTAACTGCATCATCTTCCTTGATTCAAGTGTCTCTTATACCGAGGGTCATGAGCACGCGTGCTTGCGCGTGTATGGATATCACGTCAAGTGCATGTGCCCGTGCATCATGCGTTAGCATTTGTACATACCCATGTGAGCACTTGGAAATAACCTCAGTTCTTCAATTCATTCCGTGGCACAAAATCCATCATTGGCTAAACAATCATTTGGCTATACCATTTTGAGTTTTGCTAAGAGTGATCCCATATTAAATACACAACTGTCTGTGTGGATCTATTACCGCATCCAAGCCAGGATTATTTAGAATACCACAACTAGAAACTTGTATGTCATAGTCAACACACTAAAACCCATCCACAAAATTTATTTGGTATGTCAAATCTGAATCTTTACACGACTGTGACATGAATGATCCTGATTTATATTTAGGTAGAATACAATTTCGGGATTCATATAGATCAATTCACTGAACCTTTCCCTAACGGACATCCATTTTGTATCATTTATGTATCCACACTAATATCCGGAAGATAAATCACACGTATCATTTGAGTGCGGTTAGATAGTTTTATTATACACGAATAATTCCAAATCCTTGTTGAGTATCCCTTCAATAGGAATCTTTAAAATGTAAATTTGATGAATATTGAGCATTCTGTTATGATATCATCTTAATTTACATGCACATTTCTTGTATGCAATAAATTAATTAGTAACATCAGACAGTAATAATAATTTATGTCAATAAACATAAACAATACATATGAGTGTGATTGAATTGTCTGCCACATAAATCCATCAAAACCCCCTCATAAATATCATTCATATTATTGTTGAATTTATTCAGTTTTAAATAACACATGATCTCAATGAATATTCAATGCAAACTATGTCTTGTCAACCTTAGCCCTATATGAGGGTTTATATTTGCTCATTTTATGTCTATCAATTATTAATTTGTGTTCTCTGATCTTTCTCTCTTGGTATTTTCCCTTTGTTGATTTCTACTCTAGGGTGGCAGGGATCCTACTATCTCTACCACTATCTATATTCTTCCTCGTTCATGATTTCTATAGTATTCACATGGTACCATAGCCATACATATATCTAGGGAATTATGTTATCTTATTGTTGTGCATCTTCCCACTAGCTGCTGTACGCTCCTGATTCTATGATCACCTTTGGTATGCCTATGTGCCTATCTCAAAATTTTCATTCCATGTTTACTGCTGATAAGCTACTTTTTGTGTAATTCACTAGGTTAATTACTATCATAATTTGTAATCAACTTATACAATAATCTTGGAGATATGATCTTCAGGGAAGATCATATCTCCAATATTTAATGGGAATGATATCTATTGATTTATTTTCATAGTAAAGGGTGGACCATGGGATATCATAAGGGAAAAGAATTTATAAAATTGAGGTAGGAGAGATGAGACAATATGAATATAATATAGGTCCTCACTTCATTCAACCTAATCCAGAGTAAGAAGTGAAATGAGATAAGGTGAGTACTTAATATACAATTTTGAAACAATAAAGATTGGTGAATAATGTATGGATTTAGAGGAAGGTAAGGAATGGATTATCTTTATAATTTTTACTGTATTTTTTATGTATGATAATAGAATTTTATTGTTTGCTAACTTTCTTCTCTAATCAAAATAAGGGCTAGTACATTTCAGCCTAGCTGAGGCGATTTAGAAGAAACCAAATAAAGGTTAATTAATAAAAAAAAATCAAATACAAGATCAGAATAAATTTTTATCCAAGGCAAGCTCCCATGAGCATCCACGAATACTAAGGAGAGAGAAAGTATGCAGTATCATACCTAGGGGTGAGACAATTCAACTTTTGCCCCTACATTTTCCCTAATTTTCAGTATTTTGAGGACTCTACTGGTCAAGCCATCTATACAAATGGAAAGAGGATCTAATTAACAAATAGACCTCAAAATGTGTGCCCTATCTGACTGTTGGATCCTCAAATATCAGGGTTTGAATTTGGAGCAATCTAAGTTGTGGGAGTCTTTGGCATTTTATCTCTCCATTAAGTCTGAATAAAAATCCCTCCGATTTTTTAGACTTCAGTTTGATGTCAGTCTTATAATTATTTTGATATATGCCCTCCGCTTCTCTATCACCTTCATTATTATCTCCAATGTTACCTGAAAAATTGTAGAAAATCCCTCAATTCTTCCAAAAAAAGTTACAATATCCTAATATTTCATGACATTGGAGATTTACGCCTTCACAGGCGATCGAGAGCAGTTTTAGGGCTTTTTTTTCATGTTCTACACTCAATAATTTAAAAAAAATCCAAAAAATTGGAATAAGTCAAAGAAATTCAGGAAAATATACAAATGAAAAATTGATATCATTTTTACTATCATAACATGAAATTATAATCATTTTAACACAAAAAATGCATTAACTATGAAAATAATACTATATGTTGCATGTTATCACCTATGAAACTAATTTTGAATTACATGGTCTTGATTGTTTCTGTGGAAAGATTAATTCTCAGTAAAATATAAAAATTAAATCAGATGTAAACTATAAACCAAGGATTCTCATAGCATTTTGTTGGAACAGATTCCACTCTTATCTTCCTTGTTAGATTACCTTCAACCAGTTCACATGTCCTACATTTTGATTGAACTGTATTATCTCTTGAATGATGGATATTCTCTTAAATATCTTCAACTCTTGTTGAAAATTGGATGATCTTCTTGATAATCTCAATTTTAGGGTTTTAATTCATTGTCCGTAATTAAGATTATTCAATAAAAAAATATATTTAACCATATTTACTTAGGAATATTTAGCTAGTGATGAAAAAGGATCATCTCCACAGGGAATGATGATTAAGGATTTAATTTTTTTATTACATTGATTAATGATAGGAGAAAAGATAAAGACGAAAATATAATAAGCAAGATAGTGAAATCGGGTAAAAGGTTATAATAGTTATAATTCAAGCTTAAAATTAGCAAAGAAAAGAGAAAGTAAAAGTAGAATTACAAGACACGTTACGAGAATAAGATAGAGGACGTGATGGATACGATAGTAATTGAGTGCATGAACAGTGTCATGGTAGAACAAGAGACGAGATAATGGGTACGTAAGGGAGTGAAAGGATAGTGAAAAAATATTAATAAACCCTAATTAAGCTAACGACGATGTTGGGAAAAGAACAGCATAAGGCGAAGATGCATATCTTAGGTCATTATGTTGCGGCAGGATCATGCCAAATTGCGAGTGCCAGTAAGCTCCCCCTGTTCTCTAATGGTTCTTCCCACACACCCAGGACACCAAGAAAACACTCAATGGATCTCAATCAGCCCATACAAGTAGGAAGCAAGTTCAAGATGAATTTCACAGTGATCCAGGCTATATTGATAGATCAGAGAGTATGGATTGAAAGATGAGGGGGAGATGAAGCAGTGCTGAAAATTTCAGCTCAATCGGAGATGTAGATCATCACATATCGTCGTTTGAAGTTGGAGAAATCCTAGCCCTTGATTTTTATCTCTCCGCGTCATCGGCTCTGATCCACCCTCAATTTCTGTTTTTCATTGAACTGTCAGATCCTTTAGATTCATCATCTTCTCATATTCTACGTTTGCACTATCAGAGCTGCCACGTGTACCTGTAGGGGAAAAAGAGAAAATAACAATCATAAGACACTATTATTATATTTAATAAGCTACTAGCCTGAGGCTGATGTGGCGGTGCACCTGCATGCGCCACATGAAATTTTTTTATATTTTTCTCCAATCAGAGAGCGACAAATGCGCGTGCTACATATACACGTGACGCCGTGTCGTGCGGTTATGTCGCTTGGCTACCTTTGTTAACAAATCTAAAAGAGAAGAAAAGTTATTTATGTCTTTTTGTGCCTCGGTCCATACAAGCATTTATTGCAAAAAAGGTTTCCTTTTTTTTATTTGTCCACGTCATCCTTCACCTGAAAAAGTAAAAAAAATGATTTGTTAATCATTAAATGCAATCATGGCATTGTTAATCGTGATGCCATGACTGCTTAGCTAAATGATTGGCATCAGCCAATCATTTACTAAGTTAATGATTGGTTGTGGCCAATCATTATCGCTAGTTATGATTCATTTCCATTTTACGAATCGAACAGCAACACGTGGCGACATGAATTTGGATATTTAAAATAAGTCCTAAAATCCATATTTAATAAAATAAAGGTCCAAAAATACATATAACTATATATTTTGACTTAGAAAATCATATATTTCCAAATTTAATGTCAAAAAATCCATAAAAATCATATTCTGACTCAGAAAAATCATATCTTTGATAATCTATTGTCAGAAACATCTCCAAAAATATAGAAAAGTGCCAAAATTTCATAAATCATTCTAAAAATTAATTTAATCATTTTAAGCTTGATAACATGAATATATAGTTGAATTAATGCAAATAACATGTAAATATGGTAAGATTAAGGTACTATAAATGCATGTTATCACTTCTCACCTTCTAGTAACACTATAGGTAGATAGTTTTGAGAGTGAGATAGAGGGGGCCCTTGACCTAGGTTGCATAATTACCAAAAATGGGTGTCCTTGTTTATACTCTTTTGAACATTTTATGAACATTATTGTAACTTTGATAGTATCTGCCAACATCCATAGATGTGTATGACCGTTTAGTCCCATGTGTGAGTGTAATTAATAACTTTTTGTCCCAATTTAACTCATTTAATTATATACATTTAACCCAAATGACAGTTTTAAATGCCACTCCGTGGGGCACCAAGCTACTCATGGTCTAGAATATAGAAAGGAGTATATCAACTCTCTCATGGACCTTCCATCATCATCCATTAGTGTATACATATAATCCTCCATTTGTGTGAGACTCCTAAATGATTGACCCTAATCTATCGTTCTAATTATTTAGACAACCGCTTGATGTATCACATAAATCATTTAGACAACCGCTTCTCTAATGTATCCACTGCCCTATCTAGGGAGTTCAATGCAGCTTATTTGTTGAGTAAATATTCTCTCTTAAGCCAGATAAGATCTCATGCTGACCATTCAATCGCCATCAAGGATTCTGCCTATATCTGAGGAAAGAATGATAATCACAAATAACATGCTATTTTTTATTGGAGTTTCTCATATTTTATGTGTTTCTTTTTGTTGAAATTATCATTAATCCATCTTATTAAAGCTTAAAATTATTATTTCATTTTAGAATGAATTTCATATTTTCCTATCTACTATGGTATTCTAACATAATTTTCTGATATAACTTCATAAAGAAAATATTTTTCATAAGTCAAAAAATATAAATTTATATTTACTTAAATTTTCTACTGTTTTATTTCAGTTTTAGATTAGTATTATTATTTTTATGGACATTCTGGTATTCGATGGAATTTATTGACGTTAAATTCATCAACAAAACAATTTTTCTGTCAAAAAATATATATTTGATTTTTTCATATTTATATATTATTTTTTAATTTTTCAAATCTTAGAATTACGTGACATGTTGAGAAGCTGGCACACAATTTGGAAGAGGCAAAAGCAAAGGAGGGAGAAATTGGATGGCTCAAATTTGTTCAAATTTAAACAATGATATCTAAGGATCCAAAATGAGTTTCAGGCATAAATTTTTATGATAGTTCCATTTCTGCGTCCTCTATCCATACACCATCTTGTAAAAAAAATCACCCTTGGATTTTTTTAATCATTGCAGTTAGCATAGTGATTTTCACATTAAAAATCTGATTTGGGTCAGCTCTTATACTCCAAGAGAAAAGGAATGAAGGATTGATGTAAAGATCAAGAAATGTAAACAAAATCACCACTCAACATGTTGTCCACATGATGATTAGGTTAGTTTGATCTCTGTCTTTTTCTAACGCATATTATCATCCTTTTTCCTAGGTTATCATCAACAATATCCAAGGTTTCACTCTCATGCGGGCCACCTCCAAATCCGTCGCTCATTAATGAATATTTGTTGATTTATGTGCCTTGGTTCATCCGTGGAAAACACGTTCCATGGATGCGGAAGCATGTCGATTGATTCACAATTGATCTTTAAAACAAAACATTTAAAGTACCTTTTGGGGAACTCGTTCCACCCTTGACTTTGTCGCTCCGAGATCATTCTGAAGCCGTTCACGAGTCCGGCCTCTAGAAAATCTTTACATCAATGTTCTATCCACATGATCACTCGGCGCTTGGATCTCCACGTCTTCTTCTTCAACTCTTCTTGAAAATCTTGAAGATCTCCTCACCATGAAGACACTCTTCCTTGGATTAGTGGAGAAGAGGGTGGAGAAAAAGAGGGGCTCTCAAATCAAGCTTGCATGGGTGCCTAAAATGAGACCCCTTTCCCTCTTTATATTTCACTTAAGGTTTTTCTCAAAAACCCTCCAAAGTAAAATAAATCCACCAATGCCCTTATGACCTAGTGCATGTGACCCTCTAGGCCCATTTATCGTTCTAGTTAATAACTTAAATGGCCCAATAACATTTATTGACCACCCTTATTAATTAACTATATCAACATATAGATTAATTAAATAAGGATCAATTTAACCCAATCGATAGGTTAAGTTTCCAGCCCATGGGGTTCCAAGCTATACCTTGTGCTCTAGAAGATACCAAGTAGTCTCGAACTATCTCATGGAACCTTTGCCATCATCGGTTACTGTATATGTATAATCCATCATCCGCACGAGACTCTCAAATGACTTAGGGTATGGTTTATCATCCAATCCTAATTTCTCATTCAATTAGTACTGATGCGTAACGGGGATCATTCAAGAACGCCTTCTCCAATATCCTTACTACCCTGGCCAGGGATTTTTCTGCATCATCTTCCTCGAGTCAATCTCCGCTTATACCAAGGGTGGATGACCCCATCTTGACCACTCAATCATCTCCATAAGCTTCTTACTACATCCGGTCTATAACTTATTTGAATCCCATGATTAGAGGCTCCTAAGTCATATTCAAAATGTAGTCGTCCACTCATGAGATGTCCTTGGTGTCTCAGGTCAGTGGATCACTTATACAACCGTGACTTGAATCAACCTGATTGACGTTTAGGTATAATACCATTCAGGGATTTGTACCGATCAATTCAGTGAACTCTTTCTCCAAAGAGCACCCACTATCTGTCCTTAGTGTCACCACACTAATAGGTATAGGATCAACTATACTTATCATATAAGTAGGATCAGCTAGTGTTATTCTATCCGGATAATTTGATGTATGTCTCGACTATCCATCGAATATGAATATTTAGAATACATGTTCAAAAACTAGTGATCACTGTATTATGATATCATCATAATTCACTAAGTCATTGCATGTATTCATGGACTTCATTATAAACATCACACGGAATAATAATGAATGCAAATAGTTTATTCAATGAACTTAAATAAACATGGTAGTATGATTGGCTTGACGGCCACATAATATCCATCAATATTCACCTCCATCTCTATTGCATCAATGATTGTAAAATCGTAATCACTTGCCTCTTCTCTATTGCTCGTCGACACGTATACGCCATCATCTGTGTCACAATCAGTGGTAATTACTCTTTTATCCACTCCACTCCACTCACATCCACTGACGTCAATTGTCAATTGTCACTCATCACTGCCAAAGCATTGTCAAAGTTATTTACTTTGAATCAACTAGTGTTTTTATATTATAAATTCTATTAGAACTCTTAACATTATTTCATCAAATCTGAATGGATTAGGCTAATTAGAAAAAATATTTTGTAATCATTTTAAAAATATTATTATTTTATTAATCTAGATTTAATTCCTAAGACAATATTTAAATTTAAAAAAAAAAGATAAAGTTCACTTCTTCAATACTTGCTCCTCATGGATTTGACCCTTGCTTGCCATGTGCTCATAAGGAAAATTATAAGTATTGTTGCATAAACCAGAGACCTATCCACAATTTCTGGTTTATCAAATACTAGTTTCAATCCTCTGATTAGATACTGGTGAGTCGTTGTCAAAACACAACCGTCCATCCACAAGGTGTGTTTGTGATAACATCAAATTACATCAATAAAAATATGATTTATACTTCATTTTTACCACTAAATTTTATGTTTGCAATTGCATTAGTAACCATTCAAGGATAAAATAAGTAACTTTCTTAATCTCTAATTTGGCATATTTTATTTATTTATTTATTAGACTAATTCCACGTGTCTCTTTAGAATCAAGTGGATTTCTCACATATTCTTGGTGTTTTATTTGAAATAGAGAAGTTAGGTAAATAAAATAATGAATTTTGGATGCAAACAGGAGGAAAAGAGAATATCAAGCCCCTTATTGGACCAGAACAAGAAACCCAAGGCATGTCCCAGATCATAAGAGAAGGTCAAATGCTCAAGAAGTCCATTCTCAGGCCCATTTAAGCCCTTTTTCAAGAACCAGGTCAACTGAAAGCAAGAATTGTAGAACTAATTCTAAAGTTCTGTTTTCAAGCATGAAAAGGAAGTGGTGTGGATCCTCTTTGGAACACAATTAATACCAGACCTCCAAACCACTGGAATTTAATATAATGACAGAGCAAGTTAGGTCAAATGTATTCAAACTATTCATCCTTCTCTTTGTATCCTATCTTGGATTTCTACTTCCAACTTGTTGTAAGCCTAGTCAATTACATTTATTTGATATATTCTGGGAGGAAAAATCACCATTTGGCCACGGGGGAAGTGATAAAAAGGTTTGAGTGATCTCTTGTATGTTTGATTTGAATTTTTTCATCTTTTTCCATCAGTAAATATTCGAATGAAGAGCCAAGAAAAAAATCCTTTCAAAGCATTAAACTATGTTACAAAATCGTCCAGTGGAAAACTTGCAGCATTTTTTTTCCAGTACCCATGATGACACCATTCTGCCATCCAATGGCATGCCGTCGCCCCCAAATTTTATGCCCGCCGATCTAGCTGCTTGCAAATTTCAACATGGGAGTGGCAACCAATGGAATAGAATTTTATTTCAATTTAATTTCTACTTTAAAAATCCCCAAAAAACTCATAAAAGCATAATAACTTAGTAGAAAATACAATAATAAAATAAATATTTATTTAATTTATATAAAATATTTTCAACTTGTTTTCCTTCATTTTAGTGATTCTTCTCGCTAGAAAATAGTTTAAAATACAAAAAAATTATCAAATCAACTCGAAGTAATATTCTAAAATATATTAAAATAAAAATTTACTCTTACTTTTTTCTCCTTGTAGATTCAACCCTTACCCTGTACTGAGGGGGGAAAATTTTACCACTATTGTTGTATAAATCATAGCCCTAAAATAACATACAATAACCCATATTCTGGATTATCAATTTGGTGTCTCTGAACTTAAAACCACTTACACAACCATGATATGAATCAATCTGATTGATAGTTAGGTATTATACCATCAGATATTTATACACATTAATTATGTCAACTATTCCCCAAAAGGGAATCCACCATCAGTTCTTATATCTCTAAACATGGCCACATGATTAGCCATACTTCTCACATAAGTAGGATTAGATTGTGTAATTCTTTCCGGATACTTCGATGGCTCTCTTAAGTATCCTTATAATAGGACTATTTAGAATAAATTTTGAAATAATTCTGATCATTAAATTATGATATAATTATAACTTTATTATTCATTTCATATATTCAAGGACTTCATTATAAACATCACATGATAATAATAATGAATAAGCATTTATTTCAATGAACTTAAATATGATATAGAAGTGAGTGGTTAGACGGCTACATAATATTTATCAGCTGTCACATTTTTCACTGTCCAATTGGCCCCCCTAAATACACATCAACAGTTTCTTTTACATGGATTATAAACTCGCATATCTATTGTTTTTCATTTTATGTATTTTCTTTTGTCCAATATCTTCTAGATTTTTATTTTTTTACCTATATTATGAATGTTATTTTTTCTATATCTTATTTAATATCCCCACTCAAATAGATGAGCTCTCACATTTTTCCATATATATCAAAGATATATGAGCGACAATGTCAGCTGAAATTGGCTCGAAAGGGACAAAGTGATTATTAATGAAGATTGTTTTTTTCTAATATCCTATCTAATGAACCAGCATGAGTCATAACATGTAAAAAATATTTTTCACTTTAAAGATGTCTGATCAATGTAGTAAAAAATGTGGTATAATCTATGTATTCTCAAATTCCTGCATCGCGAGGCCAATATGTCAGATGGAATAATTTCTTAGATGTATTACCATATCCACAAGGGTTAGGCCCACTTTTTACAGGTCAATGGAATCTTTTATGCCCAAAACCCATATTCGAGCCGTCATTTATCTGGTACCTCTGATGGAGTAGGAACAGCCATTTTAACTCTTCCTAGCGGATTCCATTCACAGATCCAAAGTTTAATATAAATATATATATACATATATATACATATATATACATATATATACATATATATACATATATATACATATATATATATATATATCCAAAGTTTCAATAAATGAAGTTTTCCTAAAAATTATTTAAATTTTTTATGAATTAAAATTGGGAATTAAATAATCAAGAAAGGGATTTTTAATTTGGACTTCAAGATAGATGAACTTTTGATTCAAATTTTATTTTTAGGTTTTTTATATATTAAATTAAATTCCTAAACAATAAAAATCGAAATCTAGAGAGAGAAACTAAACAAATTAACCTAGAGAAAGAAAGTGAAGAATTTGGGGAAAAGATGAAATCTGACCCTAAATAAAAAATCTAATGATGCAGAAATGTTCTAAATTGATTTAGAATTAAGGATCAAAAATCAGATCTTGAATCGGAATCAAAATGAAGTGCAAATTTCATTCAAAACAAACTTCTAGGGTATGTACATTTCGCCCATGCCTTGGCGTTTTAGAATCGTTCAAGAAGATGATCGAAATACAAATCAGAGACATACAAATTTGAGTTCAGAAGCAAGATCTGTCAACTTCAAGAATCCCTCTTGTGTCCTTCCTGGCCAATTGCTTGGGAGAGCCTCCAAAAGTGATTTTTGCCCATTTCCAGACCTCCATTTAAAGATCCAACTGTCTGGATTGTAGAGGGAGAAAAGACGAACCTACCCACAAAATTTTAGCCCAATCGGATGTCTAGATCTCAAGATATCAAGGTTTTAGTGAGGATTAATCTAAGTCGTTAGATTTATTTCTCTCTCCTCCAAGAAGTTTGGAAGTGGCATTTTTCTATTGGTCGCCATATTTTTTTCTCGTTTTCTGCCATCTCGGATCGCGCTCTGACACGTCGTTGTGAGCGTCCGCCGCCCGCAATGATTGGAGAATATTCTCCCATTTAAGTGGTTAAAAGGACGCCACGTCATCCTGTCTAAAAAAAAGAATAAAGATTTTTTTTTTTTCGTCAGCCACAATGTTTGACTTATTCTTCTCTCTCTCTTCTTCTTTTTTTTTCACGTGTGTCGGTGGCTGCAATTTTGACTTGTCCTATAATAAAAAAAAAGGGCGGTGAGCATACCGTTTTAATTTTTTTATTGTTTACGGCGTCGATTTCTGCTTATATGCGGAAAATCGACGCCGTAAAGCGACATTTTCTGAAAGTAATGTCGGTTAGCGCGTGCATGGCATGCGCTAACGACTATAAAAATTTCATCGCCTTGCGTGTCACATAGATTATTATGATCTATGATTGGTTCGTTATGGCATCGCGATTTTCGATGCCATAATGAACCAATAATGCTCATTCTCTCTCTCTCTATTCTTATTTAATTAAATACAATCCATTTATTCGCCCGAATTTTGGGCGAATGACGTGGATGCCCCATGGTAAATATTTAAATATATTATAAATCCCAAATAAATTAAATATGTGTTATTTAAATATGTAAAAATCATTTCTTGGCTATATAATGATCAAAAAATTATATAAAAATATGGAAAAATTCTAGAAAAATTAGGAAAACCCTTTCCAACCTTTAGCCAAGTATTTAAATCCCTGAAAAAAATATTTCTTCACTGAATTGAGCTTAAATTCCATGTAAAAAATGGTAAAAATCATAAATAATAGTAAAATCAAAAAGTAAGTGTTTTATCTTCATTTTAATATGATAACATGCAAATATATTCATTAAAACACATAAATATAATGTAAAATTCATAAATTAATCATGTTATTTTGCAGGTTATCAGTGAGCAATGTATCTAGTTTTTTTACTTCTTTATTTGGTAGAAATATATTGATTGCATTAGATAATAAAAAAAATACTAAAATCAGTACTGCATCTATAAAACAAGAATATTAATTAGAAAACATATTAAATAATATAATTATATTCACCTAATTTCTCAATCTCATCAAGTTGATACAGTCCACCCAATAAAGTATTCAAATACACAGGAAGTACAAAAATTAATCGAAATTTGATGTTCTAAACTTTTGAAGTTTGTAGAATGTACTTGTATGTATGTTCAATTTTGAAAAAATATTTCACAAGATGATGTTTGGAAATAAAAATATTGACACCCAATCAGATAAAATTTTAAAGAAAATAAAAAAAATGTTGATATTAAGAGAAGGTAATACTGTTGTACTTTAATAAACTTAATCTTAGAGATATATGCTAGCCTTTGGCCAATTTGATTAAGACATAATGGTACATGAAAAAGATGGATGAATTAAAAGGGTACAGGAAAGGTAATAATTGATCAGAATGAAAACCAAAATAAGATATACAGGGAGGAGACAAAACCTGTCTATGCACAGAAGGTCCTACCTTCCAGTTGTTATGCACAAGAGAGGTGGAAAAGATAGCGAGTGAAAAGACAAACGATAGAAATC
>NC_135840.1:1790000-1800000 GCF_029677425.1 Wolffia australiana
TATTTATAAAATGATCATGAAATTTGACTTCATGTTCCTACTAAAAATGGTTTCCACAATATAATTTGAATCTTGTTGATCTAAATCCTGATTTTATAAATTGATTAAACATAATAGTGTTATATACACGAAAAGATTTTTTATAAATTCATCGCTTCAATTCTGTGACTATAGATAGGCAAATATCAGATTAAATTAAAATTTAATTCACAAATTTTATTAAATTTTTTCTGTGTCTTCATAAAATTTAAAAATTAAAATATCAAATTATGTTGCCCTCTTATTTAAAATTCTTCTTCTCTATATTGTGTTCGCTAGAAAACTGAAATAATCGCATATTATCTAAAAATGAATAAAAATAATATTTTGAAATCTGAAAGGAATAAACTCTATGCTTACTTAAATTTTTGATCTAATTGAGAACAACAACGCCAATTGATAAGTCTATGTTTGGGATAAAATATATCAGTTTCATAATGTACTCACACAATAAAATTTATAAGCTCATCTTAATAAAAGGTAGAATTTATAGAGTGAGGATCTTAACCACAAGGGTTAGGATGATAGGTTTATTTTTAAAGTTGATAAAGAGGGAAGAGTTTCCTTATAAAGAATGAAATAATGTGGAGGAATATAATAAAGGTAGTGGGATGATTGAGAAGATCTTGGTCTCCTTTCTAAGATCAAGATATTCAATATTCCAGTATAAATGGTGTGTTGTAGAACGATGGCAAGAGAACAAAATATCAAGACTAAAACAAGATTTTAAATTAAGTTTTGTGTTTTCAATGTGATAAAAACCTTCTTAGGATTGACCTTGTTTAAACCATTTATAAAGGAGTCTGTACATTCATTGAAGAATCTTTCAACGGAGAACAAGAATGAAATGAAACAAAAAGTATCTCACTGGAAAATGAACTTCTTTCCTGACGGCTAGCCAACGCTAGAGATGACCTCTAAAATTTGTTTTTTCTCTCGTTTTATATCAATGCTACGGATGTATAGGAAAGAGAAATGTAAATATTACCTCGAAATTTTATTCGAAAAATATTGTTGTGTCTTTTGATTGAATGTTATGAAGTTGGATAATTTTCAGTTGTCAAACTATTTCTCTCTCTTCCAACCCGCAACCAAATCAGCTTAGGGTTCTGCATTCTCATCATATCCTTAAATTGATTCAATGATTGCTCTTAGAGTTTTTCATCTCTTTGTCTATTCTATTACCCTTTAACAGGTGTCATGTGCAGGAATAATATGTTATTTGAATAAATTAATCTGTGATGTGGTGCCTGGAGTTGCAAAACAATAAGCAGTGTATTTCATCCCTATTGAGTGAATTATGATTTCTCATGTGTGTGCACATGTGCTAGCCTTTAGGGTACATTGATTTTGATTTTAATCACTGATTTATTCCTTCTACGTGTTTCTACATGTTCCATCGCATTCACTGTGGTTTTAAGTCAACATGTTACATCGCATTCATTGTGGTTTAAATTTTTGGTGCATAATTATGGCATCACAAATCGAAATCCATACTAATGAATTCTCATAATGATTGGCATAGACCATAATTGGCCGAAACCATGACAAATGTGATTGTGAACCACAGAAAAATGTTTTTTCGTCCCGTTTGAATTCATAAAAGCCATTCAATAAATCCAAGGTTATATTTTGAGTTGTGAGTTTCTTCATAAACTGAAAATATCAAACTCCCAAAAAATAGTATAAAAAACATAAAAAGCGTACTACCGTTCAAAAAAATATTTAAACATTTTAAACTATGGTAACACGCATATATGATGATTGATAAAAATTTACATCTAAATATTGTAATTTTAATGGTACAATTATCTTGTTATCAATGTAACATTGAAATGTAATGCCATGTCAGTATCTCAATTCAGGACTACTTCTGTTATCAGAACTCGAGTGATGATTCATCTATACAAGAAGTGGCATTTCAACTGGCGTGGAGGAATATGAACATTTAGTATGTATCTTTAAATGTTCTATCATGTATATTTAAATAAAATAATGTCATAATATCATATGTACTATTGTTTTTTATTCTGATTTTTCAAAAGACGATAGATGAACTTTTGTATTATTATTTATCAATCTGATTTATCATAAGAATTTCTAATGTGTATCAATGTAAATAAAAACATGATGAAAAGGAGACAATCGAGCTTCAGACATCTCAGAATTGGAACGTATAAGTAATTCCCATTGATTGTGGCATCATGAAATGGATAACAGTATTCACTACACATTCTCAGATAACTGTTATTTATCTGACTGCCTTTTTCTTATATTTGATGAATCAAAGTCACTGGAAATTTTTTATATCTATAAGGATAAATTTGGGAAGCAACTCAAAAAATGGTTCTAAATAGTCAAATAAGATCATGGTGGTTAATTGGACCAATCAGGTGAATGATACTATGAGATTTTACTAGACTATAGGATTGAGTTATCATTCCTCATTATACCACGATGAGCTCTCTTGTCTTGAATGGTGTATCTTAATAATGATATATGACACTTTCCGATATGGTGAGGAGCATGAGTTTGTAATCAACTATGACATAAACATCTGGCTTAAGCTATAAGATATTTCAGCTTATATTATAAATATATTTATGACGAAAGAAAAAATAAAGCCCCTTATAGAATTCAGATGGCAAGGAAATCTAGTCTAGGGTGTTTTCACATTTGAGGTTATCCAAAAAAGGCAAAGCCTTCTTCAAAAAATCAAAGAAAACTTAACTCTAAGACAATGATATTTTATTGAAGAATGTTGGAAAACCTCATTTACTACATAAACTTTTTTCGTAGAACATTTTTTGCTCCTACTCTTAAATTTCACCTTTGCACGATGATTCATTTATTGCTCTATCACTTCTTCTCATAAATTCCTCCTGGATTCACACCTTCAACATTTTCAGATTAATATTGGAATGTCATTTCAGATTTAGGAGAAATATGAAGTGTTAAAAGTTTAATTAAAGAAATGATGCTTAAAAATAATAGAACAGAACATAAAATTTCATTTTATAAGGTATGACTTTAGAAGTGTAGAGGAAGCTACCTTAAGAGCACAACTCTTCAAGCATTGTGATGCATGGTGCATAAAAGTAACAGAGTCAAAGAATGTTACGAAGTCAACAATGCAACTTTAGGAGTGATGAAGATGACGAACCTTAAGTTGTTATTCATCATTTCTTTAAATTTATTTATCAGCATTATACTCTAAATTTTCATTTGGTGTCATGTTGTATTATTACACCTCTAAAGTAATTTAGAGAATTGTAACGCTTAAATATTTGAGAATCCTGAGTTTGGGGAAAATCATTTTAAACAAATTTTAATTTACAAGACAGATGCGGATAGAGGGAGAAAGTGACAGGAAAAGAGATAGTTAGAGGGCGGAGAATGAGGGGAAAAGAGATAATTAGAAAGGGAGAAGAGCGAGGGAAAGTGATAAAAGCCAGAGAGGGGAAGAGAGTGAAAGGAAAGATAAAGAGTGAGAGAAAGGGGGAGACTAATAGGGAAAGAGATAGGGAGAGAGTGTCTGAGTGAAGGAAATGGGTTGATAGAAGGAGAGGGGGAGGGAAAGATATAAAGGTAGAGAAGGGAAGAGACAATGTTTGGGAAGGGTTCAGAGTGAAAGATATATATATATATATAATGAGAGACAAAGAGATATAGGAGGGAGAGAGAGAGAGAGAGAGAAAAAAAAATTTGAGGGACAAAGAGTGAGATAGAGAGAGGTAAGTAGAGAGATAAATTGAGAGCTAGAGAAGGGGACACGTCCAGAGGGAGAGAGAGAGAGAGAGAGAGAGAGAGAGAGAGAGAGAGAGGGAGAGGGAGAGGGAGAGGGAGAGAGAGAGGGAGGGTGAGAGAGAGAAAGAGGGGCGTAAGCCACTACAGAGACATCTCGTCTTCTATGCCAATCAGTTCTTTGTGGGTTCTTCTCTCCCTTTCTTCCATACCTTATCTTCTTCCATCATCTTCTTAACACTTGACCCTTGGCATCATTGACCATGCACCCCATATCCTCCATCTCAAGTCTCATGTTTCTCTCTTGTTCATAGATTCATCCCTTCTCATGCATTATCACATCAATCTTGTGTCTTCACTTTCAGCACTTCACTTCCACTCTTCTCACGATACATGTGAACATCTTCTCTCGTCAACCCAATTCTTTCACTCCCACCATATATGTTTTCCACACCTTCTCCTCTTCTCTTTCATACCCTTCTGCAGAGCTGTAGACCAGCATCAATCAAGGCCATTCGACATCAGAACAATCGACCTATTGGCTCTCTTCTCCGAGGTACCTTGGGACGCATTAATTTGGAGATAATTTAGTTAGTGATAACTGTTGATTTTCTTATAGTGGTTGTGTGACCTTGTGAATACATTTGTGTTAAAATTTGATTGGGCATTTTGAACCTTCCACTTCAATTAAGTTAGGGATATCATAGTCACTCCCTAGTTTTCCCTTATTATGTCCCTAGCTCACAGATTCAGTCCAATTATAAAAGATTAGGAGCATTAGGATCACCCGTACGGAATTCTATTATTTGGTATTAATTAACATTTGCATGTAGTCAGCTTGCTTGTCCCACAGGAAGTTGTATCAGAAACAAAATAATTCTTGTATTTACATTGTTCCCTCTTAAGTTAATAGAAAAAAAAACATTTTTTATATGTTTCATCTTATCATGAGGAATCAATCTGATCTAGATTACTCTCAAAAAGATAAAGATTATAATACTCCCATAAAAGAGTTTATTCCTCTTTGGGAAAAAATAATTATGGATGGCCTCAAAGATGTAATTAAAAGTTTAGCTTCCTTAGAAAACAATAGGGCTAGAACTCATCATCCATCCATAGAACGTCCAAGGAACCCTAACCATGATTTCCCTACATAAATAAAATCATAATATATATGTCCATCAATAGGGCTACGGTCAGAGTCCGAATCTAGACAACCACAGAAATGCTCCTTGAAGGATTCAAACCATCACTCTGACAATGATTATAAGCATGTGAATATATATTCCCACCTTTGAAGAGTATCTGAATTAGGAGTCTCAAATGAATAGCTATTACTCATGGGTAGATATGTCACAGGCATGTAAGGATAGGCTTCCGGAATTAAAGTTAGTAAGTCCAGAAAAAATATTTTGCATAAATCTATGGCATTTGTTCCATCTTGAAGACCAAGTCCGAGTTTGTCATCATCCGCACCGTGGAGCCCAAGCTGACACAAAGAACCCGAGCTTCGAGTATCAAGCTTGACAATAGGTCTCCAGAGTTAGTTTTATTTTCTGTGCATTGTCTTTTATGCAGGGCCCCCATGTTTTGGGCTCCCCACGTCTTTTTCCATGTTTTTGGTTTTATTCGGGCTATTAGGGGAATGTCCCTGTCAACTTGGATGTTTCCCCTAATTTGTCCCATTAGGGAAACCCTCCCTACCCTATGGGAAGGTATGCCCAAAGAGACTCTAGGAATTCCATTTTGAGAAAGTGAAAATTGTTGTTCTTCTCTCTTTAGGGTTACCACCCTCCTCCATCCATGGAGACTTACCTTATGGTTTTCTAGAGTAACATCGAGGGGACAGTCGTCAAATGATCCACCGCCACTAGGTTCATCACCGCTGCTGTTGTTGTTGCCGTCGGAAGAACAATTGCGGCCTATCCACCGCCAACGTCCACCTCATGCAACTGTATTGTAGAAGAATGCTCGCCCGCATACTGATGGAAATATATGTGGCCGGCAAGCCAATCACACATTCATTAATAGAACATATTCATTATAGTGCACATGTGATGCTCATAATGAAGTCCTTGAATACATGATCGGACTTAGTGAATTATGATGAGATCGTAATATGGAGATCACTAGTCTTTAAGCATGTGTTCTAAACATTCCTATTCAAAGGATACACGAGAAGGACATCAAAGTATCTGAATAGAATAGGACTATCTAGCCTCACTCATATGATGAGTATGGCCGGTCCCATAGCCATTAGTATGGCGACACTAAGGATAGATAGTGGGTGCTCTTTAGTGGAAAGAGTTCACTGAATTGATCCGTACAAATCCCTGAATGGTATTATACCAAACTGTCAATCAGGTTGATTCACATCACGGTTGTGTAAGTGGTCCTTAGACCTGAGACACCAAAGACGTCTTGTGGACGGACGGTTGTACTTTGGCTATGGCCAACGAGTCTCTAATCATGGGATTCTAAACGGTCTTAGTTTGGATGCATCAAGAAGCACACGAAGGCGATTGAGTGGTCAAGATGGGATCGTCCACCCTCGGTATAAGAGGTGACAGCTCAAGGAAGACGATGCAACGAAGTCCTTGGCCAAGGCAGTGAAATATCAGAGAAGAGTTTTCCCATGATTTCCGAATGCATTAGTACTAACTCGGATGATCGATTAGGGTTTGACAGTTGACCATACCCTAAGTCATCCAAGGAGCGTCAAGTGGATGAGGGATTATACATACACAGTAACCGATGATGAACAGGTTCCATGAGTGAGTCGATACACACTCCTTTGTATCTTCTAGGACACGAGGTGTAGCTTGGCACCCCACGTGTCGGAGTCTCGACCTATCGATTGGGTTAAATCGATCTGACATTAATTAATCTATATGATGATATAGTTAATTAATTTGGAAGGCCAATAAAGGTTATTGGGCCGTTGGAGTCGTTAACTAGACTGATACATGGGCCTAGAGGGTCACACGCAAATGGTCTTTTGGACGTTGGAAGATATACTTAAGTTTTGGGGGTTTTATGAAAAATACCCACTTAGTATAAATAGGGGAAGGCCCTGAACGAAATTCACCCAGGCAGAATTGTTCAGGGGCCTCTCCCCTTCTTCTCCACTCTCCCACAGCCCCTCTCCATCCCTGATGTGATCAGGACGACGTAAGGACGCCGACGGAGAAAGAACGGGGCTCGTCAACGAGAAGGAGGAGATCCGACGCACCGAGGACCGCGTGGATACGTCTAGAGGCTGCACACTTGAGCAGCTCGACTCGTCTCTCTCCGAGATCAAAGAAATCACGAATGAGATTCGCGCAAGGTACATCGTTTTAATGGTTTTTGTCGATGTCGTTTGATTCGTCAAAAGTCTTCCGCTGCGCATCGTTTTGTATTTGTTTATCCAGATCTAGGCCTCTAGAACCCAACACATACATGCATCAAACCCGATCGGCCACCCGTTCTCGCGCTGTCATTTCGCAACTGACCGTACCCACAGCTGCCTGACCACTGCTCAGCCGTGCGCCCGTCGGATGCGTACCCACGAATGGCGCTCGTTCAACTGCCAGAAATCACCCTCCCGCATGATGTCATCTATCACGCCCGCCGACAGCAATGCCCGTTCGATTTCCCCTTGCCTCCGTCGGTCACCGGCACCCTCGACTCGCCGCGCAGTCGATCAATTGAGCCCTGGGCGGCTAGTTCTTCAACTTCCACTCGGTCACCCAAGCTTCAGGTTCCACGGCCCAACAGTCGTCGCAGCGATTATCGGCGGTGATTGCATCGTCTCTTGTGCTGCTCGTCATTGAGCCCAACCGGCTGTCCGCACTTGTCTGATCTCTCCTGCTCAGTCGTCACCAACTAGTACCGGCCTTGTCAACCCCTCCACCCGTCAGGAGAACTTGCATACTCTGCCAAAGCCTGGGGCCCTAGCCTGCAGTTCGCACCATCTCTCCCCTTCTTTCAATATTATTTTCTTCAGTGCTGATCCGCGCTTGCTTCTCTGCCAGAAATTTTCGGGTCATAGTTTTAGCCACCGAATCAAGAGATAGGAGATTCCGTTCTTGGTGTCAAATTAGTGTCACTCTTGATGACGGTCGTGAACATGCATGGACAGTGATTGTCCCCCACCACATCGGCCTTGGAGCTGATTCATCGGGTCATTGGGAGCATGCCCGCTACCCTAGACCCCTTCATGTCGTTTATCTGGTCTTCACCCTAGGTCAGTGATTTTCCTTCGTGCTTTCTCATTGATTCTCATATATCTGAATCATCCAACCACGTTTCCATCTCATACTATCCCTCTCTCCCTATGGTGCAACATGAGCTGCTCGATCCCGGCCCGTTGTGTTACATCAATTCATGTATATCTTTATTTTGGTTTATTTACTATCTTTATTTTGGTTTATTTACTATCTTTGTTCAAAAAATATATCTTTATTTTAGTTTATTTACTATATGTGATCTATCTATCTCTATTCATGTCTCTCTCATTCTAGTATTTTTCTCTTTCATGTCTATTGTTGTCTCAATTTATTTTATCTATCATCCAGTATCTGCCCATCTCTATACATGTGTCACCCTCTCGTTCTCTTTGTCTTTCTATCCTTCCCTTTGTCTCTATTCATGTACTCTCCTCCGGTGAAATATCTATTAATGCATGTTTATCTCTCTCCATTTCTTCTATCTATAATATGTTATCATTTGATATGTATTATTGTCTATCTCTCTCCCCCCCCCAATGTATTCGAGTATCTTTGTTCATTTCCTTATTCCTTAGATGGTATCTCTCTCATTATTTCTGTATCTAGCACTTTGGTATCTACCTATTTCTATTCATGATATCCTCTATTTCTCTCTAGTTTTTTTCCCTTCTGTTCATTCATCTCCCTCTATATCCTTTCATATCTTATTCCCCCTGGTATTTCTCTGTTTATATATATACTCTATCAATATATCTTTGGCTGTAACCATGAATACAAAAACATAGACACAACAAGCATTGACTTTGCACCAAAGAGCAGCCTATGCAACAATCATAAAAACCCAGATGGGGGAATGAACCGCGGAGAAATGACAAATGACCAACAACAGAAAACTTAATAGGATAGGTGTAATAGCATGGAACGGCACTTTGGTCTGCCATTTATCACAGAGTCTGCAGTTCTATTCCATTTCTGCCCAACAGGCTGGGTTGCAACATATGATGGAACGAACGGAGGTTGACAGTAAGCTTAGTATAAATCACCTGCAGCCAATCACAAAAGTAGTATGGAAGGCACAAAGACTTTTGTTCTAGTCCCATTCCAGGGTCAGGACAGATGACTGATGACAATAAGAGACGAAACAGACGGCTGATCGTCATCCGTCCATGAGCCTTAATATTGGGATGTCTTTAGGCAGTGGGAAGGCAGCGAAAGCCTTGTTGGAGAGGGAGATCCTCATTGGTGACGGCATATTCTTGGAGGGAGGTGACGATGGCAGCGGGGGGGCCGTGACGGCATCGACGGTTGACCATCTCTCTCACATGCCCAGGGTCGCCAGAGAAGATGGCCTCAACACTACCATCACGACGGTTACGAACCCAGCCACTGAGGCCCAGCTCTCCGGCGTTTGCCACTGTCCAATCCCTGAAGAACACACCCTGCACCCGCCCCTTTATCACCACCCTCACCTACCATCCATCATCACCACAGTCAACATCATCATCAACATGAGAGATGCATATATTTTTGATACCTAGTGAGAGATCAAGATGGAGATAAAGAAAGATAAAGAGATGTGTACACATATATGTGGCCACGGGAAGATGGGGAGTGTATGAGAGAGACATCGAGAAGGAGATGGAGATGGAGATGGAGATAGTGAAAGAGAGAAATAGAGATAGAGAGAAGCCAAGGAAGAGAGTGGTGACAGAGAGAGAGAGTGATAGGGATAAATGTTGACAAAGATAAATATTGATAAAGATAAAGGTATAATGGTCAAAACAGTGATTGAGATGGATAAAGAGATAGACAGAGAGAAAGAGAGATTTAGATTTGGTTGGTATCAGTACTTTAGCAGAATATATCCAATATCACCATCAGATATCCATAAAGACATCCATTTCTGATCTACAGTAAAGCATTCGTCCATAATGTCATCTGATATCTTGGTCGGGCAAACACTAGGTTAAGCTAGAGAGAGAGAGAGAGAGAGAGAGATTTAGATT